>NC_067483.1:30598670-30898670 GCF_947179515.1 Apodemus sylvaticus
CAGTAATATACCTCCTTCAGCTCAGATCTACCTCCCAGTAATTTCATAACCTCTCAAACAGCATCAACAAGTCTTCAAATACATGATCCAATGTGGAATATTTTCCTCTAAAGTGGTAGTTAATCACCATCTCTCCCGTATATCTCCTTTCACCTATTTCTCAGAGGACATGAACTTACATAGTTAAAGATAGTGACTCATCAGGAGTAATCAGATTTTAAAGAGAATTCATGCTTTCTAACTAAATCTGACTTAAAAAATTATCAGTATATGTACATTTTTATTAATATAACATGTCAGGTTTGCAAATCTACAGTTGCAACTTAACTTATAGCTTTAATAATTACATCTGACAAACTTAAGAAAAATGATCAGATCTTATACAAAGATTGAAGTGCAAAAAAGACACCTAGGCCTCTGAGAAAAGTGGAGAATCCAGAAATAAGAACTATTTCTGCCCTTGAGCATCTCAATGTGAACTAGTGCAAAACCCATCAAAGCTTATCAGCTAGAGAAGACACAAAACTGACTTTGACAAGGTTATATCTAGGCAAAGATGGAGATATCTAGTTTTCAATGAATGCCCTAGGTGATCTTGTCTATGAAACATGATATAATGCTAACCGATTCTCTTCTGGAAGGTAGAATCAGTTTATCACCAGCATAAGTATCATTCAAAAGGACAGTATAAAGCATTGATTCTGATTTATTTTTTAAAGTTTTTTGGAATTAAGCCACTTGGTAACCGCATCATAGATGACAGGAACCATCTCCAAATTTATTCAATACAATATATAAAAATAATGAATTTGAAAAATATGGTATCATCACTTTGGAATCTCTGATAAAATGTGTGATCCATATATATTAAATGGCAATATGGTTCTGAGTAAAGGAAGTAGAGATTATACTCATAGTGCTGCCAAACAGCCCAAGAAGAGTGTAATGGAGAGTTTTCCTGGCCGTCTGCGCAAACTTCAGAATATATAGATTCACACTAGAGTGTATGAACAACAGAGCCACTCTTGGGCAGACTCCCAAAGACAACAAACCCAAGATGACAATATATTCCTGCCAAGGAAAGGAAGAGAAGTTTAGTTTGAGGGGAGAGGTGACTGGTTGATCAGATCATAGCTAAAAGACATTTTGATTTGAAGCATGATGACAAAACTATGGTGTTCTATTTTGTACACTTAATTATAAACCATAAAATGACTTGAGAAAAATGACCATTTGTGAGCTCAGGGCAGTAACTTGTTCTGGAAGAATGGCCAGAACATATGGATAGGTCTCTAAGAGCCCAGAGATGTTTTATACTTTGATATGTGTGATTGTGTGTGTGTGTGTGTGTGTGTGTGTACTTGCACTTGTGTTGAGTCTCAGAGATAAAAAACAGTGTTTTCCTTATACTGTGGTGTGTGTAGTGAACCTGAGTGTGTGTGTGTGTGTGTGTGTGTGTATGTGTGTGTTTGTGTGTGTACTCTCTCGTAAGTGCATGTGTGCCTATACTTGTATTTTGTTTTAAAGTAAAAGTTTTAAAAGTGCTTAATCGAGTTCCTGGCTGTTACTAAGCACTCAATAAAAGGTAGCTATTAAAGAATATAAAGTAAAAGGCAGTGATTACAGGAGAACAAGCTTTTTGTGCTGTTTTAAGGTGAGGCCGAGACTCCAGCTCTTCAGGGTCACTCTCTCTCTCTCTGCAGCAATGCTCAGCCATAAAACTGCTCCCGCCTTTTCAAGATGTGTTTATGGCATTGAAAGCTGGATGCCAACCTTGCTTTGAGAAGTCATCAGAGTTAGCAAACACCCACCCAGGCTGCTGTTTTCTGTTGCTGTGGGTCCTTGATTCAAGGCCATTGACTCATTTACATACTGTTAAAACCATATTGATGCATCCTGGGCTCAACACCACAGACTGAGGATTGCAGTTTGGGGTCCATTTGCTCAATTGCAAGTTTTTTATAAGACAGATGTCTATTTGTTCAATTCCGGGTTTATCTGGAAAAAAGCAAGGGGTCCCAGTCTTAAGCTAATCTTACAGATAACAGAATGACACACATGCTAATGTCTCTGTTGGCAACATCTTGAGCCCATGCCTCTTGTCCTTTTACATTTGGCTGCATGTTTGTCTTTGAGAGGGCTGGAGTCCCCAGTCTACAATTTTCCAGCCCTAAGTGTGTATGTAGCATGGTATTCAGACAGGGTTCTCTTCCTATTAAAACATGCCTCCCTTTCACATAAGCCAAAGCTCCTTCACCTAAGCACCTTTCTTGGCACCACCTGGCCTCACAGTGCTGTATCTCAGCATGATGTCTTCTGTTGGGGTGGGGGGAATCCTTCTCATTTGCCAAGAAATGCTCTAATCTGTTTTCCTCTCTGAAGATGTTCGCTCAGTTGTATATTCTCTCTGTCTAAAGATGTTTTCTAGTTCATTGGGATTCCTCTGAGAAGCTACCTGAGGCCTACTTCAGGGAAACGTTTTCCTCGCTCTACTCCCAGGGCACATGATTTCGATTTATACATTTTCTCGCATGCCATTTTAGCGCCTCATGCCATTAGCTACTATACAACCATTAGAATATTCTTTCCACTCCACCAGCCTACTGAGTCCATTTTCGTGTTTGGAATTTTCTTTGTGAATAGTAGTAATAGTGAAAACAATAATGGATCACATTTATTGAGTGCTTAATGTGAAGCAGGAACCATCTAATGCTTTTCATGCAGTAACTATGGAGCAAAGATACCTGCTTCCATTTAAAGTCAGAACACCAAAACCTGAAAAAAAAAAAACAAAAAAACCTTACCCAAGATAGCATCTCTAGCTTATATAATCCTACTGCTTACATACTTAATGATGCATTATCTTAAGTTAAAAGTTATAAATATTATCTATCCTCTAACTTGTATCTGTTTTCTATTGATCAATCATTTGTTTACCGAGTATTGATTTCTCTATCATCTGTCAATCATATGTAAATATGTAGGTTGTTATATTCAATAAAACTTAATAAATTGAGCATATGGAAGTAGTTACTATTATCAAATGCTAGATATGTTTTGATAATTTTAAACAGTTTTTCTAACAAAATAACTATTTTGCTATAACAAAAATATTTTGTAAAAAATTTTATGTAACCTGTATGGTTACATAAAAGGCTTAAATTTCAGTTTTCAAAGCTGAAAATTTCAAAATAATCAAGACGCTGGTAAATTTAACTTCTGGTGGGGAGCAGACTCTTGGGTTAATAGATGACCTTTCCTATATTCTTGAGTGGTGGAAAGACAAGTAATCTTAAGAGAGCCTCTTTGTAAGGGCACTGAAGGAATAGATTGGAGGCCATTCTTACCAACCCACCCACTTCTCAGAGACATTTGCTAACACAATCCCCTGAGACTAATGATTTTACCAAGAAATTGAGAAGGATGCAGACATTAAGATTATAGAAGAGGAATGCCCAGTCTGTGACCAGAAGACTTTGTTAGATTTTGTTTTATTTTGATTTTCCTCCCATATTTTTCTCTCTCTTGGACATCAATGAGGAAAATATTTTTCGGTATCTTCTAATCAGGAGATAGAACACAACTGTCAGCATTTTAGATATATGGGCACTATTTTCAGTATAAATTATTCCATGAGCAATTTTGTTTACTAAGTGCATTTAAAGGAGAAAATATGCTATAAAGTATAAATAAAATACTCAAACTTTTGGTTAAGAATAACATAATCTCAGGATACAAGTGCAGTGATTAATGTCTTTTTTTGCATTTATGTAGGGTGTGTGTGTGTGTGCGTGCGTGTGTGTGTGTGTATGTGTGTGTGTGTGTGTGAGTATGAGTGTGTGTGTGTGAGTGTGAGTGTGATTGTGTGTGTGTGTGTGTGTGTGAGTATGTGTGTGTTTATGGATTCATCTGCCAGAGGCTGTCAGTGGGATATACACAGAGATGCTAAAGTGTATGTAGAGAGGTCAGAAGACCCCTTTGGAGAGTTAGTGCTATTCTTCCACTATATGAGTCTAGAGGATAAACTTTGATCATCAGACTTGATGGCAAAGTACTATGACCTGCTGAGTTAGCTCACTCACCCTAATGGGGTAGGTATTATCTTGAATGTGTTTTATTGGGATTTCCTCTCATCCTTCACATAAAGATGCTGATGGGGTGAGGTAGAATCCAGGAATGAGGGTTTTATTTTTCCCCCAACATCTAGTTGGCTTTACCACAGATCCACTCAATTGTCCCTCTGACTCAGCTTGTCTTGAGATGCCCTCTTTGCTTCCTAATAACAGGTTCCCGTATAAATCTTCTCCGGGGACTACTCAGATCTTGCCCACCTACATACTGTTAGTTAGGATTCCTTTTTCTATCTTCTTTCCTTCTCATATTCTCTTACTTTCTTTCTTTTATTTCTCCCTTATATTTTTTGACATTCAGATTTCCCCAACTTATACTGGGGTTGAATGTCAACAACCTTACCATAAGTTAGAAATATTAGAAGTTGAAACTATGAGTAAAACACCCACACCATGAACCTTCACAGATGAGTCCTGCCTGCTCTAAACATGATGAGAACACCTGCAGTTAAGAAGAATCATTTGGTTACAAGATTCATTTTATTATAATGTGTTGAATATCTCTTGTACTTTGCCAAATATGATGTTGTACCCAAAACTCAGAGTGTTTTTGTGAGTTCACTATTCTACTGCTTAGTTATAAAGTGTCAAGTTGTTGTATCTGGTATTCTATATAAATTACAAATATAAAATATAATAATTTGTAGAAATAATTATTATTTATGTGTCTTTCATCACCATATATCCTCTGTATGTCATTTATACTTCATCTATCATTTTCTTCTATTCTCAACTTATCATCTATCTACCTCTTTGATTATATATTATGAATCATCTATCTAGTATCTAGTATCTAAATTACCAATCTGTCAATATATTACCTAGCTGTTTGTCTATCATCTGTGTATGTTCCTTTGTATCTATTATGTATGTATGTATGTATGTATGTATGTATGTATGTATGGATCTATCTATCTATCTATCTGTCTATCTATGTTCTATAATACAACAAGTTGTTATCTGTCAACTATCTTTATAACTTCTAGTTATTTGGTTATTTAGTATACTGTATTTATTTCCCTATTTATCTGATGCCTATCCATCTACTTGCCTGTCTAATAGGGTATCATTTTGATTATTTTGTACTCAAATCATTGCAACACTTTGATCACAAGGAAAAGGCTTAGGAGTGTATAATTCCTTCCCTGTTACCTAGTGGTTTCATCTCTGTTCTTCATAGACAGGTACACTGACATCAGCATGCACATATACAAACATGAACATACAAACATACATGGCTGTGTGCGTGCGCATGCACACGCACACACACACACACACACACACACACACACATGCAGTTTCAATTTCTTTCTTAAATGTGAGGAAAATAGCAAATAAAGCCTCTCTATAGCCATCAAGATCCTCTGGTGCATTACAAAATTAAGGATTTCACTTGAGTAAGTGTTGTTGTGTTTTCTTACTATTTTGTTTCCTCCAGGTTCCAGTAAAGTTGGGACCAGGCTATGAAGAATAGAGTACTCCTAAAAACTATATGAAAATGTCATTGTTGAAATACAGTCTTTGGTAGAAGCTGCCTGTCTACACTGTCCTTCTTCCTCCTTACTGAATAAAATGTGTCAGGCAGGTTTACTTCTACAATGTAGGTATCTAGCTCACACCACAAAGCCAACCATACTTGTGCCTTTAAATCATACAAATGATTCTACATGCACATGATTAAGTTCTGCTTAGATATAGCCATCCTCAGCAGGATCAAGCCTGATGCTTTTACAATGACTTTGGCATATCAAAAGTCAGGAATGTTTAGATTTTTTTTATGCTTTCTCTGTCAAAATCTGTGTCTGTTATCCTACATCACCGTAAATGACTTCTCCTCCAATTACAGCCAATTTTCAACCATTTTCTACTCCTTAGTCTAGAGCTTGGTGATGCTATTATTTATTAATTATAATAATAAAACATAACTTCTAGCTATCTATGTGTTTTCTTAGGCTTTGCATCAAGTTTTGAAAAGATCAAAGATTGTTTTCCCAATAGGTATCATTGGGTAGTAATGATGAAACTCGCCTCCTCTTGTTTCTTCCTTTTATCTGGGACCACTCGGTACACATTTACAGCATCATATGCCTCTGCTGCTGTCCTGATAGGATCTAATGTGGAAAGCCACTCTACAAGGTAAGCTGAGCAGGAAGATCAAGACTTGTTTTCTTCAGAAATCCTGACTTATGATGGAAATATTGAGCACAGCAAGCACATGGATTTCAAATGACACCCGCTTTAAGGAAATTCAAGTACAAAGCTCAAGTTCAAAGAATAGTAGCTTCTTCCATTCCTCCCAGTGTTTTAGTGAATGTGCTCAGAGAACAGTGATTCTCTGTTCTGATTCAGACAGAGAGAGCAATAGAAACTGCTTAGAAGTTTCCAGAGACCTACAAAGTCAAAGACATGGAGTACCGATTAGTCCTCCTCTGGAAACCTTCTAGATTCTACATTATCTACCCCTGATTTTCAGTTTAAAATTTTTGTATCAGCAAAGAACCTCATGTTAAGGGTTAGTCTGCTATTGCTAAGTATTCAAATGCTAAATACTGTCCTTCATGATCTGGTTGTAGTCAGGAAGAGCACACTCTCACTTATGCCACATGATGCTATATAAACTTTGCTCACCAATCCTTTCTGGCTGGTTGAATAAAAGTGGCTGATAACTGTTTATTGGGAAGAAGAGAGGTAGGAGAGCTTCCACTTTGGACTGTGGGTTGCCGGTAGGGATCATGAGGCCAGAAAAACACAAAAGAAGATGAGTGAGCAGGAGGCCACCTTCCGAGGAGATGGACCATGAGCACATGGCATGGGAAGTACACATAAGGATGGGCTGATGGAGCCAGAGCAGCCCAGGTAAGACTAACACAGCAAATAGCTTGGGGAGAATGGATGGGAATTAACCAGTCTAGTGTAGAAAAAATGGTTTATTAGTAATGAAGTAATCACCCAGTGATTGGCTAAAGCTGATTAAATGAATCAATAAGACTCTGTCTCAGTTATTGTGGGGCTGGTCAGCTCATAACACAAATGAATAGAGTTATTAAATATATACAACAGCAACCTCTTTTGAATTTTCTGAATCTCTACAGATGACTTTCTGGGATTGTTTTGCCTCTAGTTACACTAGCCCACTGGCTTCCTTCCGAGCTACATCCTAGGAGCTGACCTCCAGGGCTAAATTTCCTTGAGAATTGACACTGTTCCCAGCATCTGACTTAGTGTCAAATTAGAACCTTGAGCTCTGAGAGATAAAGACAATTCTGGATTTCTGGAATCTAGCCTTCTATTTCTGCACTATTCCTGTACAGCTGGGTTTGATCAACTGACAACTGCAAAAATAAGTGAATGATTTTTTTTTTACAAAGCCTGGGATTATAGGCACTTGATAAATATTAAATAGGGGAGAGGAACTCAGCCTTTAAAGTAGACACAGACTGAGAAGATCATACTAAGTGAGACTAAGTGAGGTAACCCAGACTCAAAAGGTGAATCATGGTATGCACTCACTAATAAGTGGTTATTAACCTAGAAAACTGGAATACCCAAAACATAATCCACACATCAAATGAGGCACAAGAAGAAAGGAGGAGTGGCCCCTGGTTCTGGAAAGACTCAGTGAAACAGTATTCGGCAAAACCAGAACAGGGAAGTGGGAAGGGGTGGGTGGGAGGACAGGGGAAGAGAAGGGGGCTTATGGGACTTTCGGGGAGTGGGAGGGCTAGAAAAGGGGAAATCATTTGAAATGTTAATAAATTATATCGAATAAAAAAAATTTTAAAAAAAAGTAGACACAGACCATTGACATCTGTGACTCTATAACATCAAATCATCAAGAACTTTGAGTTATTTAGGTTAGAAAAGATGAACAAAGGAAGAGAGCAGACATCCTATCATAAACATAACTACATGTAACTCCCAATCCTAAATGTGCATGTCTCCAGACTGCATATATTTAAAGCTTTTGTTTTACTTTTAATTATACATGTAAAGGTTGGGGTATAGCTATGTGTGCAAGAGTGTGTGTGTGTGTGTGTGTGTGTGTATGTGTGTGTATGTGTGCAAATGTGTGGAGACTAGAGGAATATGTCAACTATAATTCTCCTTTTTTCTCATATAGGGTTTCCTTTTTTTGAGATAAGGGTCTCTCACTGGCCTAGGATCTATCAAGGATGCTATTCAGGCTGGCAAGTAAACCCTAAGGATTAGCTTATCTCTGTATGCCTAGTGCTGAACCTATAAACATCAACCAGCATGCCTACCTTTTTTTTTTTAAGTTAGGTTCTCGGACTTGAACTGAGTTCCTTCTGCTTGTGAAGTAAATATTGGATTAATTGAACTACATTCCTAATCTTAACTTATGTTTACTTTCTCCTATAAAATTAAGGCAAGAGTTACCATCTCAAAGGAAAGTTTAATTAAGCTGATAAATAGAGCAGCAAGGACATAGGGTGTTCAGTAGATGAACAGCCTTTCCCTTTCTTCTGAACCTTTACCTGTGGTGGGGTTGAGAATGCTCCAATATGAAGCTAGCAGGACCTCCTCAGCAGTTTATCATTTGACAATTATTATCTGGGAGAAGGCATTATTAAATATCAATGAAGAAATCCATACAAGGTGCCACACCATGGCACTGAGTGCCATCCTTATAATGCCTAAATGGCAAAATGCTTCTAAATCATTTCTCCAAGCTATAACCAAAGATTTCACCAAGCATTCCTTTTTTCCTTGCCCCAACTTGATCATGTTCATTCCTGGTAAAGGTAAAGTCTATAGTAATAGTTAAAGTCTATAGGGGAATATAATGAACTATTGTGTATATTTAACACCATATGATAATCATTGTGTGTGTGTGTGTGTGTGTGTGTGTGTGTGTGTGTTTCTTTATGTGCACATTTGTACAGGCACCCAAAGAGGTCAAAAGATGGTGTTAGACAGCCTGGATCTTGAGTTACAGAGAGTTCTGAGCCTCTCTGTACCGTGCTTTGAACAGAACATGAGTCCTTTGGAAGAACAGCAAGTATTCCTAACCCATACGTCATCTCTGTATCCTCAGTGATCTCATAATCTTATTGTAGTTTTCTATTCCATCCATTCTTTTACCCTCCAAAATAAATACTTTACGATTTTCTTGGTGTATCTCTTAATGTTTAATGGACATCTCAAGATGATTATGAGCCCCAAAGTATCTCCTGACTTATCCCCATCCCACCACTACAGCTGTCAATAGTAACTGCACCTTAAAAATTACCTGTTGCAGAAAATTAGCAGTCATTGCTACCTGTTTCTACTCTTCCCTCCTCACTCCTACATCACATGTAGTCTTTGTTGACTCTTATTCTAAAATACATCTTGATATATCACTACTTCTGATGCTGTACGTTTGTTCTGAGAAGTTTGAGTCTTTTGTCTGGATTGGTGTAAGAAGCTTGTTGTTGTCTTCTACAATGTTTCTTCCCTCTCAAATTGCACCAAAAAGGTAAACTCAGCTACTTATAAGAGAAGCCACATCCTGTCATTTTTATATTTAAAACTACACACTAGAGCTGGGAAGATGCTTTGGGGGTATAAAGCGCTTGTTCCACCAAAATGAAAGCCAACTTCAGATCGCCAATATATGTACAAAGCTGGGAGTGGCAGCCTGGCAGCATCTGCAACCCAGTACTAGGAGGCAAGAACAGGAGGATTCCTAGACCTTGATGGCAAGCTATCATTGGGGAATCAGGGAATTACCTGCTCAGTGAGGGACCATGTCTCAAAAAAGTAAGGTGGAGAGTTACTGAGGATGAGAGGCAACATCAACCCCTGTAATCCACAAGCACACACAGCCTCAACATACACACAGATACCTAGACATACAAACATGCATACCCATACAAACACACATATATACAAAACCACAAACACATACCCAAACTTACCTACACACACACAAACACACATACACAAATACACACACTGTTTACTAGACTCTTGTTTCAGAGAAAACAAGAGCCGTATATACTATATTATTTCTGAAATAATATCCATTTTGCCATATGCACGTGCTAGCTCTTAGAAACTGTCTCCCATCACTGCTTCTGCTTACAGTCTTGCAGCCCAGTGGCCATTTGCTGTCCTTACGTGGGAACTTTGAAGTATCCCTTCAGTTTCCTTAGCCAACAGTATAAATCTCTATTCACATATACATGGTTTATTTCTTTCCTTCCAGGAAGTCTCTGTGAAATGCCATTGTTCCTTGAAGATCTTCCTAGCCAATTTCTCAGAAATAGCACATAGTTACTTTGTATCTTGGCCAGCTTTCTTTTGCTACAATAGTCACCCAAGATAACTAAGATACAAGGAGACAGAGATTATGCTGTGCCACAGTCCTGTCAGTTTCAGGCCATAATTGAATGAAATCACAGGCTTTAAGTCTGTGGCAAGTCAGTACATCTGTGCCAGAAGTGCAAAATGGCACAAGGTGAGGTGATCTACAGCTAATGTGACAGTCAAGTTAGCAAGATTTTAAATCACTTAGGAGACCCACATCTGGTCACGTTTGTGAGGAAATTTCTAGATTGAGTGAGCTGATGTGGATCTACCATTCTGTAGGCTGCAATCCTAGACTGTGTTGAAACAGGTGAAGTGAGCAAAATACCTTTCTCTGCTTACTGACTTCAGTCACTATGTACCCAGCCTCTCTACACTCTTGTCAGCATGACTTCTGGGGCATGATGGACTCTGCTCTCAAACCATGAGTCAAAATAAGCCTTTCTTTCCTGAAGCGTCTTTTGTCAGATATTTTGTCAAAGCAACAAGTTGCAGCCAGGATGAAAATGAGGAAAAGGAAGAGACTAGGATGGTACAACCATCCTCCCGTAAAACGAAGGCCTCCATGGGCCTCTCCTCTTCTAAGTTCAGCCACCGCCCAAGAGTTCATTCTGCAGCCAAAGTCTATGATACACAAGATTTGGGGAACACTTAAAAGCCAACCCATTGCACTCTAGTTTGTTATATTTTTAAATAGTTTATTTTTTCTTTTTCTTTTCAAGATACAGTCTTACTTTAGAGCCTGGAACTCAACAGATTTATCTACCTCTGTGTCCCTTGTGCTGGTATTAGAGGCAAAAACCACCACAAGGTAAAACAAGGTTATCTGAAAAATGATGTGTATGTAACATGATGTACAAATGTAGTGCCCCCTCTGAAAGAGTCTTTTGTTCTAGAACTCAACTTTCTGTCTATAAACATTTGTCTGGGAAAAGAAGGCTTACATGAGAGCAAGTTCACACCACAAAAGGTAAACATTTGATTTGGGTATCATTAACATAGAAGCATTTGGTTATTATTATTTTTTTACATAATACACTCAAGGTTCTGTCTACTGTGTTCATTTTTCAGATCTTCTGTTCATTGAAGTATCTTTATCTGATGTCTGGGCATTTGAAAGATAATTCTCTTGATGCCTGCTTTCTACCCCTGAGCCACTTTGAAACTCTATCCCTTCTTCTGCCTGACAAAGCTTAATTTATTAAATCTTTGACACTCAGCCCAAAATGTCCATTTTATAACCAATCTTTCTAGATGATTATCTTTAGATTTACAACCAGGTCCTTGATATACAGTCACTGTCTCTGTAGTATTTGCCTGGCCTTTTAAAATGTAAATCTTCCTAGAGAGTGGGCAAGTAAGGGAAAGGAGAGAAGAGAAGATTAATTGTGCCTAAAAGAGTCAATTGATCATTTACATTAAGTAACTAAAAACTTGAAAAGAAAATCTACAAACTTCCTTAGTATTTTCATCTCTGAGACTAACTTGCAAAATCAATTTGGCAGCATCGATATATGTCTCACTTGGATGATTAAAATGTTAAAACTAAAACTCCCCTGAGTTCCTTTCCAGATATAATGTACTATACCATAAATTCAAAAAGATGTCTGCTGCCGTTTTACATACATATCCAAGTTTTCCACAGTACTTATTTCGATCTCATTTTGAAAAGATGTGTTTAATTTTTAATTATGAGTACATGTGTCTCTGTGAGTGTGTGAGCATGTGCATGCAGGTATCCACAAGGGGAGAAGTCGAGATTGGATTCTCTTGAACTGGAGTTACAGCCAATAGTGAGCCACCAAAGTAAGGTGCCAAGAATCAAACCTGGGTCCTTTGCAAGCATAGTTAGCATTCTTAACCACAGAGCCATCCCTCCAGCCCAGTCATAGCTATCTTAACTCCTACTGTCTTCACAAACACCCTACCAGAAAACAAAATTTCTAAATAGATAACTTTCAATCATATTTGAATGAGGAATAATGATTTATTTAGTTAATAAGTCTCTGTGTGCATTACATTAGCAGTTTACTTCACATGAATCAATACTACTACCTAGAAGTTATTGATAATTTTACAAATTTTTCCCAGACCTAAATAATAAGAATTTACTATAGATTACAAATCAAGGAAAATACATAAATTAAGCATAGCATAACAAAATTTTAGAGCTTAAAACTTAATCAACAGATGCCAATCAAAGCTTGGGAAACTCCTGCCATGCGATTCTAGATGTAAAATTTAATAACACAATGAGACCAAAGATGTTCAAAACTGTTAGCTAAAATACAGAATCACCCTATCCAAAATGGGATTGAGCGTGGTGAATAGATAGCTCAGCATGTAAATATGTTTGCTCTTCTTGCAGAAGACCCAAATTCTTTCCACAGCATCCATGTATTTACAATACCTTAAAACTCCAGCTTTAGGGGATCTAGTACCTTCTTCTGGCCTCTGCAGGCTCTTACACACATGTGGCACATGTACATAATGCTGACATATAAATTAAAAAATAACCAGAGAATGTAAATAATGATTTGAATCACTTGGCTACATTTTCTGAATTACTGCATGTGCTCTAATTAATAAAAAGTATATTTGTGTTTTCCACCCTAAATGAAATAAATGTATGGAGGAGGTGAATTTTTTCTCTGTGAATAACTATACTTATACTATTTTAAGTTCTTTAATGTAACTCTGGAGGGGACATAGAGAGGTGGCTCCGGAGGTAAGGACATTTGCTGCTCTTGCAGAGGATCTGAGTTCGTTTTCCATCCCCACAGTGTGTGACTCACAACAGACTATAATGACAGATCAAAGAATCCGATGTCTGTTTTCTCTCTGGTTTCTGGAGGTCCTTCAATTCATATGTCATACACATGTGAGCACACAGGAGCATGTGTGTCCATGCACACAAACAGACACACAAATACATACACACACACATTCATTCAATAAGACACTAAGTAAATAGAAATGAATGCAAATTCCAAATGTCTTCTAAAAGAAAAAGCAAAACTAAACCTCTTATTAAATGCATGTGCAAGGATTTCTACAGCAATGCAAATCAGCCTTAATTTTATTTTCCAAATGCTACTCTTTAACCAATATAATGCACAATCAATTTTAAGTACCAGGCAGGATACTTTATAATGCTGCTCCAGGGAAGATACACAATTCCTCATTTTATCTCAGCATCATTAAGCTGTATCACCGAATAATCTATGAACCCCTGATTAACCAGATGCCGTTTTCCACCCTCTGTCCCAGATTAAAATGCAATGATGCATTCAACACAATACTTTAAAAATATCTTTGATAAGTTCTTTACTTTCTTAAATAGCCACCCTACCCCCTTCCATGTTGGTACAAATGAGGTAGTGAAAGTATTCGTGCATATAATGTTTGGAAAACAAATTAGAATAAAAACGTGTTGGGGCAAGCTCTCTCAGATGCATCTTAATTCTGTATGATGCACACTGGTATCTTTCTGGTCCTTATTTCATACCCCTCAATTTTCTTTCTTAATTTTGGCCTTTTTATGTGTTATTATGGTGTCCCTGGCTTCTCTGTGTACATCTGCCTACCCCAGTGGGATGTGGTAGGAGATATAAACAACCTAAATGACAGAGTTAAATATGACTGAACTCATCCTGTTATCATGGTTTATTAGCAAAGGTCTGTTTGAAGGATGCTTACACTTACACTTAAAACAACATCATCTTGTTTGCCCTGCTTACCTTTTATGAGTTTGTGTGTGACACCCTTATCTGTGAGTGTATGTGTATGTACAAGCACCTACACATTTTCATGTGTGTGAGTACCAGTGTAAGTGTGTGTATATTTATGTTTTATTATCAATTTGTGTGTTTCTGGGTATATGCATATGTACATTCATGCATGTGGATGTGTGCTCATGCTGGAGGACAAACCCTGATATCATTCATTCTTCAATGTTTTTTGAGATATTTTCTTTCCCTGGCCTAGAATTCACTAAGTAGGCTAGTTTGACTGAGGAAGGACTCTCAAGGATTCACTCATCTCCACTTCCCCAGTGCAGAGCATTCTAGCATGTCCAGTTTTGTATGTGGATTTCTGAGATCAAACCCAGGTATTTTTATGTTGTAGGCAATTACTGTAGGACTTAGCAACATTTTCAGCCCTAAGAATCTAAACTTTCTACAACTTTCTTTACTTTTTCTTACTCTTGAGGTATGTACCTCTTTCTTCTCCTTTCCCTCTTTTTTCCTTCTTCTCTTCTTCTTCTGCCTTCTATAGCTCCTTTTTTCATTCAAGATCTTACTAAATAGCCCATGATGGTCTTCAACCCATCATCTTCCTACTTGACCTTCCCAAGATCTGGGAATCAAGGCATATACCACAATGTATAATTCATTGGATATTTTTTGAGACTTTAAATATGATAAATTATGTCTACATTTAGAACATTTGGGGGGTACTATGCTTTCAGAGACAATTATGTTTGTCATGATTTTTGGCTTCTGAAATATGTATTCTTGTACTGATTCTTGCTTCATGGTTTTCATGTTTACTTCCCTGTATCATTTTGTCTCTGTCCACTACTACATAATTTCCCCCGAATCTCTTTTGAGTTGACAGAAAAGATAATCATGTATAGAAGAATGGGTCAGGAGAGAAACCAAACCACTGGGAATGGCCACCTGCCTAAACAATACCTCCTGAGCATATCTGCATGGACTTTTAAGAATAAATGATTTTGAAATACAATGGCTCCTAGCTGCTTCACTGTCCAGTTGCTGTGTCCCTGCAGCAACTAAGAGAACCACACCAGGGCTGGAAAAACATTATCATTTGCTTGTAATATCTTAATAGCATGCTCACATCATCACAGAAACAGACAGAGCTCACACA
This sequence comes from Apodemus sylvaticus, assembly GCF_947179515.1. Classification (NCBI taxonomy): domain Eukaryota; kingdom Metazoa; phylum Chordata; class Mammalia; order Rodentia; family Muridae; genus Apodemus; species Apodemus sylvaticus. Next base: position 30,614,006 of record NC_067483.1, read on the forward strand.
GGTGCACTCTTCTCTTTACAGACCAAAACACATTTTCTCTAATGGAACATCTAAGACTCAGAGGCGTGCTCAGAGGAAGCCAGGGACATACAGTTGTCGTGACATTGTGATTCATATTCACAGAGTTCTTTTCCAGGAACAAAACAGGAAGCTGTTGTTTTGCTGTTTTCTGTCCTAAAGTTCCCTTTGTGACAGAAGCATCAAAGTTATAAGACAAGCCTATTTCCTTCACAGTTGTTCTGATGCTTCAAAACAAAGAAATCAGAAGCGGAAGACATGCCCCAATGGCTAAGGGAGCTTACTACTCTTGCAGAGGACCAGATTACAGCTTGGCCAGCTCACGATTGTCTGCAACTCTAGCTCCAGGTTATCAGATGCCTTGTTCTGGCTTCTGGGAGCACACCCCACACATGTAACAGACACAGAAAGAAAGAAAGCAAACAAGGAGGAAGGAAGGAAAGAGGGAGGGAGGGAGGAAGAGAGGAAGAGAGGAAGGGAGAGGGAGAGGGAGAGAATTCAGTTGGTCTTGGTGGCATACACTTTTAATCATAACACTGGAAGTGGATCTCTGTGAATTTGAGCTCAACCTGTCTACACTCCAAGTGAGTTCCAAGCCAGCCAGGATGATACATAGAGAGATTATGCTTTAAAAGTAGAAGCAAAACAAAAAAACAAACAAAAAACAACACAAATACCTCTCTATATAAGTGTTCTTTTGTCTCTCAGAAGAAAAAAACCTTTTCTGGACCAAGAATCAGAATGACAGAAAAAGGTGTGATAAGCAGGTTTGAATGCAGAAACCAGATACTTAGGTTTGTGACCTTGACTGTCACCTTCAAAAGTCTCAGCATAAGAGGCATGCTGAGAAAACCTGCCTCTGATCTTTGCCATGGCCCTCAAGCAGCCCTCTGTGTTTGATGAATGTTGTGTCAAATTCATGAGGTTGAATATCCAATCTCAAAGGTACATGTGGACTTATCCGAAAGAGACTGATACTTTGACATCAGCACTAACACTCACCAAAGCCCATATGCATACTTCCATGGCCTGAGAGGCCACACATGCACTGAACTGATGATATGAGCTTTAAAATGATTGACTTCAAATCGAGGAGGACGTTTTCTAGTCTAAGGCCATGCTGTATGGTAAGGCTACCACCTTAGGAAGTGGTGTTCCACAAATAACTGAAGACGTTTTTAAGTGTCACGTGAAAACCAAGAGGAGAGCGTTAATTTTTCATGAAAAGAACAGATGATTGATTGCTATTAATAAGGAAATTTATAATCAGTACATTTGATAAACCTTGTAAGTCAGGAAATAGGAAATTCATACAGAACGGACATGTTTAAAGAAACAGAGGAAAGAAAGGAGAAAGGAGGGATGAAAGGATGAAAGGATAGAAATTGGGGAGTGGAAAAGACAGCCAAAGGAGAGGTTAAAGGGGAGAATGAGAAGAGAAGGAGGGACAGTTGACCTGAGTAAGAATAGAAGTTATATGATTCCCACCATAATCGCCTAGTTTTTCTTTTTACAACCCTTACCCTTCTACTACACTGAATCAACTATACCATAAGGAGGAAGAAGAAGAGTAAATGTCCCAAGTACTCTCCCTTAGAAGACTCTCCCAGAGTCAGACCCTTGCAAGCACTGGGCATTTTCTGTTGCAACTCATTTAGGTTTGCTTACACATTTCCACCTCCAAGGTCAGGTCAAGTCCACCGTCTGTCTGATCAGTGTGGCACTAGTCAATCCCTAGCTATTGTTTGAGGTTGTAGATAAAGGCCTTCACCACCCCTCTTGTCAGTTTCCATCTCCAGTCATGACTACTGTTCCTAACCTGGGTGCAAAGTTAAGATTGTTATTTCTCAGATTGCTGCTGCATGCCAAGGCCAGTGTCCAGCCCAGCAACATAAGAGGATGGCTTCCTGCTGCTCTTCTCCCAGCATTTCACTGCAATCTAATGTATAGCCTTGTCCCGAAATGCACTTTTCCTGCTCTGAGTTAAAAATTTTCCATTACTAAAATAGCAAAACAAAACATAATGTAACCACTCTTACCATTGTCCTGCTTCCTTCCAGTCTTTTGTTGTTGTTCAAAAGTGCACTTATCATTGACCCTGTTGATATTGTAAATATTTTATTACCCATTATGCTATGACTCTGACGCTTTGGGGAAGAGGCTTCATTTACATCACTTGTTTTTTTTTTTTTTTTTTTTTTTTTTTTTATATTTTGAGCTATTGGAAGTGGCATGGTTGAAGGAGAGGGGGCAGGGACTTTGGTATCAGACAGACAGGTTTCAGTTCAGATTTTAGGAGATTTGTGGTGAGATGAGAAATTTTCATCCCCCAGACATCTGAAGTGTTTATAGTCACTCAATCAACACTGGCTTTGAACGAGGTCTGGGAGAAATGACGATTTCTCAATGAGACCATCAGACTATTGAAGCAATGGACACAAAAGAAATGGGAACTCATGCTGGAAGAAGGGAAAGGAGTCAAGGAAACTTGTCCCTCAGAAGCAGGTTTCACAGAGTTCTAACAATGTGTCAGACCACTTTACAGGATGAGACTGAAGCCTACAAAATTATATGTCCATGGTGGGTAAGATCGTTCCATGGCTGAGACTGCACAGATCTGTGTAGCCTTAGCTTTCTATGTAACCTTTGATCTCATGCAGGAACTCCAAAGAGACTCATTGTGGATGAGTGTTGGGGAGTTCAATGGATCTCCTTCTCCCTCACCCTTGTGTAGCCATGTTGAATAAATCTTTTTCTTCTTCCCACTTTTAGTTTGGCTATTTTGTTCACCTGTTGAGGACAGGTAGCTGGACTTGACTTGAAGCATAGATTATGACCCCCAAGTTCGATAACTATTTGAGTAATAACCAATATCTCTGTGCATCAATAAGGAAAACTCCCATAGAACAGACGTGTAAAGGCAAAATACATAAAAATCATACTGCCTTTTCTTCACTCATCACAAGAGGGGCCATTAGTAACATCTATTTGGAGTAAGTTAATGAGGGGTATCTATCTATCTATCTATCTATCTATCTATCTATCTATGAAATTACTTCAAGAAATATTAATTGATGTTCTAGAGGGATGACTTAGTAGATACGGCACTTGTATTGCAAGCCTCAAGAACTAAGATCCAATCCCCAGAACACATATAAATGCCTGGAGGGCATCCAATTCTGCCTGTAATCCAGTACACAGTCAGCAGAGATGGGAATTTCAGAGGAGCTTGCTAGCTAGACTAGCTGAAATGAAATTATCTAATTCAATTTGATAGCTGGAAAGAAATTAAAGAAGACATGGCATAAACTTCTGGCCTCTGCATAGATGAACAGCTCTGTGCAGACACATGCACCTCCACACATATAAACACACATACATACATACTACAAAAAACTTAAATGATCCTTAAAAATAAATAATAAGACAGTTGGTTCCTCAGAAGTATCTCTGTGTATTTAACCTTTATATCAGAATAATTTCTTTTCATGAGATTCTATAAATGTTATCTTTCATACTGTCATTCCTAATTTTCTGGATATTTAACTGAGTGTGAGAGCAGCAACTTCAAACTTAACCCAAATGATAAATATATCCTTTTAATAAATGTCTTTTCAGAGGATAAGGTTATTTCTTTAAAACTGCATTATAACCTGTGCTCCATCAGCATAAGACACTAACATTAACATTTGCTGCTGACTGCTCCTCAGTTTCCCTTCATCTACGAATGGCACATTAGACACAACAAAGCATTAGACACTGTAGGGTGACTACAAAGAGGTGGAAAAATATTTTTCTTTATTGAAACACGTAACGAGCAGTACTTTAATTCACCTGGACTCCCAAATGTCTTCCTTTACCTTAAAAATTATAAATAAGTGGTTGAAACGGTGGCTCAAATTGACTATTGAGCAAGCATATGTGAGAATCCCCTGCAGCTACATAAAGGCAAGCAGTGGTGGCATGCATCTGAAACCCTAATGCTGAGAGGGAAGCACAAGAGCCGATGGATCACTAAAGCTCACTGCTCAGATAGTCAATCAAGAAGTAAGCTTCAGGATCAGTGAGGACCCTACCATTACTGGGGAGTAATAGAAGAAGATACTTTGATACAGACCTCCAACAAACAGGTGAATATGCACCTACTATTACTGGGGAATCATGAAGGAAGATACTTGATGCCGAGCTCCAACCAAAAGGTGAGCATGTACCCACATACACATATGTAAATGTACACAAAACAATTACATGCAACACACACACAAGCACACAATTGCAACTGGCTATAGTGAAATTAGTTTCATCCATGAGGTCAAGTAAATGAAGCCCAGTGTTGGCAGGCTTGGGTTGAGTCGCCAATAGCAACTTACAGGTTTCCTCAGGGCATCAGTTCACCCACTCCAAATTTGGTTTCATATATAATGCAGCTCCTGATGTTCATTAGCATTTTTGGCAGGAAACAAGCACCTAGTTGCTGTTATTTTCGTTAACTTCCCCACCTTGGCTCTGTCATCCACACCTCCTTGTAAGGTTTTATGAAGAGGAAATGCAGAAACACCCTAAATGCTCAATCAGAAGATAGATAGGTCCTCACCCTTGCTGAGTACAGAGTGCCAGTTCAGCTCCTTGACCTTTAGGCTCCTGAAGAGAAATGTCCTTTGCCAAGTTCTCCTTTTTGTGTTATCCATTAACACCATGTATAATGGATGAGCTAATAATTATGTATTTGTTCTGGGGAAGCAGAGAGTACTAATGGATGATTTGGTTCTCTTTGTATTTAAGCACAGAAGAAATAGCACACAAGGCATCTGCTTCTTTGCAAATGGTATTGCAGAGTATTTCTGACTCTGACTCAGACTTGGACTCCTACTTTGAACTGGTTCCCAATCCTCCCCCAATAGAAAGGTTTAATACGGGTATACTAAGCACCTCTAATTATCTCAGATTTGATTGGATCAAGTGGTCCATAATGAAATTCCAAGTTTACATACTAACTCTTCCATTATATATTGAGTACATAGCAATGTATAGAAAAAGTACCAAACTCCTTCTGAATGAAAGTACCAGCCTTCAGCTGGTAGGCTGCTTGTATAGTATGTACAAGGGCCTGGGTTCAGTCTCCATCAGCAGATAAATTGGATATGATGGCAAATACCTCTAATCTCTGTGCTGGGGAGAGGGCATGAAAAGGACTAGAAATTTAGCCTCATAGTTAGATATGTAGTGACATAGATTCTAGGGCACAAGAGACCCTGTCTTAGAAAGAAAATCCAGGAAGATGTGGAAAGATGTTTTGTTTGGTAAGGTAGGGTCTGAATTAAGAAGCCGACTGCTAATGTAAAAATCTAGACCTGCACATTTTGCATTCTGTGAATGATCCCTCATATGAATTGTAAAATTTCTATAGGTTCTGGGAAGGCAGATTAGCTTTTCTCCCTGCTTGGTCAAGCTGTGAACAAACTTTCTTTTCCTCTTCATGTCTTTCTCTCATTTATGAAGCTCATCTGCATCTAGGCAGTGGACATGTTAGATCTCAGGCCCTAGCAAGAGATCCTGGGGACAGTGACACATTTCTCAAGGAGAATGATGATTTGCTGTGTATAGCAATGGTATTTTGGATACCTGGTGCTTGCTTAATCTAAGTCCTATAAATAACAATCTGATTCCTACTCTTCTCAAGTTCTTGAGCACGAATGCAAGCCTCACTTTAGTCAGTATCACAAACTTGTTTCCTGATACCTGCTTTTGCCTGTCATTATCTGGGATTGCTGGTTTCATGGGATGTAGTTTTCAGTTTAGCTTGATTTGTAAGTGTGTGTCTCTCTGTGTGTTCGTTTGTGTCTCTTTGTCTATCTGTCTGTCTTTTGTCTATGTCAGGACTTGCTCAATCATGTATTGGTGTCTGTTAAGGCAATTTGCTGGTGTGGGACCTGTGAGCCAAACTTAAGTCCTCTACAAGAGAAGTACTTGCTCTTAACTACTGAGTCATCTTTCAGTCCCCTTGTATTTAATATATAGAGTAGTCTGTTTAGTAATTCTATGCTGTACCCCTTGACTTATACAATGTTAGTTCTTGAGATTCTCCAGTTTAGGCTCTAGAAACTGATTCCTGAAGATTCATCTTCTGTAACTTTAACTTATGCATCAACCTAGATCATAGCTACCAGCATGTCCCTTCTGATGTGCATTTGGGAACAGGACATGTCTAACTCTACTTAGATGATGGAGAATTCAAAGACAAGAGAAGATGAGCCCTGAACAGAGTTTCCAGATACAAGTAAGGGGTGAGAAAGGAGGGATTAAACATGCATTAGTGGACCACAGTTAAACTGGATGTACAATGACTTATTTTAATGCTCGCTAACTGAATGATGGGTAGGGGAACTTAATTATTTTCAGGGATATTTTTTACACAGAATCAGAATCAATTTGAACTTTTGCTTCACTTTTACTGACTGCTTAATATTGCTATTATTCAAATTGATGCTTGTTTATAATGATATTGTGCATAAGCATATGGATACATATGTGTATGTGTATGTATGTGCATACATACATGTGTGTATGTGTATGTGTGTGAGTGCATGTGTGTGTGCTGTAGGTGTGTTGCAATGGTCAGACTTTGTCCTGTACTTCCACAGAATTTTGAGGCAGAGTCTCTCTTTTTTCTGTGCTGCACTCTGTACTCCAGGCTAGCTGACTCTCTCCTGTCTCTACTTCCTATGAGGGATTATAGAATCCCTCTAGGGTTGCTATCTTGTGACAGGCATCACAGAATCTGGTATTTTTTATACAGATTCTGGGGATATAATTTAAGTTATAGGTTTGCATGACAAGCAAAGGATATAGATAGAAAAATGGATTGGAAGAGTCACTTTGTGAGGGTTACAAAAACCTAGCAGGGAAGTCAAGAAGGGAAAAAGAAGGCAAAATAACAATTAGCCAAAGAGGTTGGAGAGAAGAAAAATGTAAATACAGTAGAGGTCACAGAACTAAAGGGATCATGTTTGAGAAGGAAAATGGAGCTACATCCTTGTTCTTGTTTCTTAACAAGGTCCCTCAGCAACATGCAACATGTGACTCATCAAATAGGTTAGATACTTTCTTATTCATTTACTTATTTTTAACATGCATTCTGGGTTTGAACTCAGAACCTTAAGCTTGTAAAGCAAGCACACTACCCACTGAACTATCCTCCTAACCTGCATTGTACCTGAAATTCAGTTTTACAATGAGCTTTCAGGTAGGGTCAGAGGGTCCATGACTGAAGGTTCTCTGAAAACATTTCAAGTTATAAGGATATATGAGATACTGGAATAATTCAGACAGTATGAGCTATCAGGTGTCATGTGCATAGGAGCAAAACAGAAGCATGATTTGACAAAAAACAAACCATGACAGCTTGATAAAGTGGAATTATCTCCCTGTCATTACAAACATAAGCATATTTGTCTGGGATGTCTTTCAAAGCCCTTTGCCTAGTCTTTGGGGTGTCCCTGTAACTTTGTAAGAAGGGGAAGAGAACAGCAAAACAACCCAAAGGAAAACACTGTGTCTTCTGTAGCAATCATTTCCAGGTGAGGTTGCTATAATACACGATATATCCCATGATACAAAAGTGTCTACAGTGGGAAAGATGTTTGACAGTCAGCCACTAGGAGCTCATCTATGGAGTGATGCTTGACAGGAAATGCTAGCTGACTACTTCAACTTTACCACATGGTTTCTGGGCTTCTGCTTTATGCTGTGATGAATTCATCTCTATTTTTTTTATTTTTCACTTACAAGTCTCACCCAAGAGATCACTCTGTTCTGTCTTGGATTCAGTTCATTGGGAACTCCACATGTCTTTCTTAATTGGGCACCTTCAGTCTATTTCTTCAGGATGTTTTGAGTTTGCATTTTGATGATGTTTTGCTATCTATTTATCTATCTATCTATCTATCTATCTATCTTTCTATCTATCTACCTATCTATCTATCATCTATCTGTCTATATATCTGCTACTTATTCTCTCTTACTTTGGTTTGCCACATACTTATTGAACTCACTCATTGAAAACTGAAGATGTTTCCCATATATCATCTCTCGACTATACAAAACACCTCAAACTTTTCTTTTTTTCTTTTTTCTTTTTTCTCTTTTTTATCGACTCCCAAGAACCTGGGGATTAGAAATGTGTGCTGCTGTTCTTGGCTTCAAATATCTGACATTTTCCTTAATTATTTTCTAAATTCTTATCTAACTTACAATTGTTTTCCCACTGTAGATCATAAGACACGGGATGTTGAGTGAGATATATTGGACTTTTCATGCATAATACATAGAAGGGAATACAAAGAAAATTCCTCTTTATGAATATACTACAGATGATAGGTACTTAAAAATAAGGAACAATTCCATTAGATATGACAGATGGACAACGTCTACATTTCTTTGAATCAAGACTTTAGGAAAGATTTTCAACTTGTCATTCAGTTTAAAATTGACTAAATATTGAAGCACATTATCATCTGCCAGTCATACATTCATCTTTAAAAACGAACACAGCAAATGGAAAGTTCCCATCAGTTTGTGAACCAGAGAGGGAAAAATGAGGTTGCAGTTTGAATGGCAGTCATCCTATCTCTATGTGTTCCTCTCACAGTAAAGAGCTGCAGGAGGCATGAGTTTGAAATTATTTTGTTCAGACAAGAGAAACCAGGAGCCCTGTGAAAGAACTGCCAGCTGCTCAGAGGTGGCTGATGTCCTTTTGAGTGTTTTTTCATGATTCTTTGATCTGAGACAATCCTTCCCTGGCTATTATAACAATATCTTAACCAAAACCAGTGAATGTCTGATGCTCCTCTTACCTTCTTGTGGTTCTTGAGTGAGCTTAGGGCTGTTTAAGAACCTTGAATCACGAGAGCTCTTCAAAAAAATACCTAGTGGTTTAGACAATTGTTAGCTACATTAAGATAAAAGGAGTAAACCTAAAGCTACATTATGTACTAGACTTGCCCCGCAGTATAAGAAATTCTTTTGTCCTTCTCATCCCTACCAGTGCAGCAGGAAACCCATTGTGGTTGCCCATTCCTCTCTCACCCCATCCCCAACAGAGAACAAATGTCTAATCCTCTAACCTTCCTTCCCCAAACCCATCCCATTATCCCAGTTTACAACAACAGCAGGCATTAATTAAGAACACACCAGGTAAGTAGACTAGGGAAACAGGTAAGCTAATTGAAGACCTTTACCATTCCCTTTTCCTCCTCTCAAATGCTTCTTTTCTAGGGCTGCAAATTGATTCCAGCTCCAGTCTTCCTATTGTCCATATCTCCATTTTATTCCACACACCATCCAAACCTCTTTTACCCCATTCTTCCTTTTTCCCAGCACCCAAATCCAGCGGATAATCTCTGGTAATATACAGGCCTTGCCTACCTAAATGCTAGGTAGGCTGCCTGCATTTCCCCTGATTCAGTACACTAGCTGCATCCCCAGCTTTGTAGCAGAAGACCCTTGCCAGCCCTGACCCTCTGCTCCCATCTCTTGATGATCCCACATGTCTTCCTCTCCTACCCTCTCTCCTCCCACTTGTTGCTTTGTTCCAGACCCCCACCTCAGCAGGCCACCCCTGCTAACCAAGGGGCTGTGCTTCCCAAAGCTTCAGTTGTACCTACACTTCTCTTCCTGCTTCTGAGAGCTATATGCAATGCATAGTTGACAGGAGCCAAGAACTGTAGATCACAGGAGCTGAGAACTGTAGATCTCAGTTCCTGAGAATTATATGAACATCACAGAGATCCTCAAAGAGAAAACGAATAAATCCCCTTACAAAATCCAGGCAAAATCAAAATAGACATCAAACCAAAGGCAATCCAAAGAGATAGGAAAAGACATTACATAGTTATCAAAGGATTAAACCACCAAGATGACATTTCAATTTTTAGTGTCTATGTTCAAAATAAAAGAGCACCCACCTACATTTTTAAAATAACATTGCTATAGCTTGAAACACATATTAAGCCTTATAAATGGATAGTGGGAGACTCCTATATCCAAGTTTGACAATCAGACAGGTCACTCACACAAAAACTGAGAAATACTAGATCTGATAGATGTTATAAACAAGACCTAAGATATGTAATAGAGCATTTCACCCACACACAAGAGAATGTTACAGCTTCTCTGTACCTCATTGGACTTTGTCCAAAATATAGTACATATTCAATTGCAAAGTCTTAACAGATACAAGAAAATCAAAACAACCTTCTGAATCCTAAGTAAAGCCTACAAACCCACAGAAATTAAACAACTCTCTACTGAATGATAAATGGGTCAAGACGAAAATGAAGAAAGAAAATAAATACTTTCAATGAAAATGAATATACTCAAATTTATGGAGCACAATGGAAATTATGCTAAGAGAAAAATTCTTAACACTAACTGCTTACATTTTTAAAAAAATTGGAGTAATCATATATTATTAGTTTAACAGCACAGCTGAAAGCTATAGAAGAAAAAGAATTAAGCAGACCCCAGAGAAGTAGATGGTATGAACTAATCAAACTCTGTGTTGAAATCAATAAATGAGAATCAAAGAATACAAAGAATAGGAACAATTTGTTCTTTGAGAAAATTAACAAGAATCCCCTGTCCATACTAAATAAAAGTAACAGAGAGAATATCCAAATTAGCAAAACCAAAAAAGGGGGTGGGTACATGACAATAGAAAGTGAAGAAATCCCAAAAATTATTAGATCATGAAGATTATAAATAATTAAAAAAGAAAAACATCATCATCATCATCAATAACAACAAAAACACTATAAAGTTGGAAAATCTAAAAGAAATGAACAAATTTCTTAATAAGCACCACTTATGAAAGTTAAATCAAGATCACATAAACAATTTAAATAGATTTATAATCTTTAGGGAAATAGAAGCAGGCATTCAAAGTCTCCCAACAAAAAAAAAATCCTGGCACCAGACAGTTTTAGAGTAGAATTCTACCAGAGATTGAAAGAAAAGCTAATACCTATACTCCTCAAATCATTCTACAAAATAAAAGCACAAGGAACATTGCCAAATAAATTTTATGAGGCCACAATTACCCTGATAGACAAAGTACTTAAAGACTAACCAAAGAAAGAGAAATATAGCCCAATTTCTTCCATGAACAGAGATGTAAAAATAATCAATAAAACATTTATAAACTGAACCCAAGAACACATCAAAAAGATCATTTCAGATATGCAGGGATAGTTCAGTATATGAACATCAGTAAATGTAATCCATCATATGAACAAACTGATTTAAAAGCCACATTATCTCATTAGATTCAGAAAAGGACTTTTACAAAAATCCTATACCCCTTCTTGATAAAATTCCAGGAAAGACTGAGGATAGGGACACACCAAAACATAATAAAGATAATTTTGGCATGTCTATAGCCAAGTTAAATGGAGAGAAACTAAAACAGGAAATTCCTCTAAAATAAGGAACAAGTCAAGGTTTTCAGTTTCTACCTGTCTGTTCAATATAGTACTTTAAATTCTAGCTAGAGCAATAAGACAACTAAAAGAGATTAAGGGGATACAAACTGGAAAAAAAACAGGTCAAATTATTTATATTTGTGGATGATATAGTAATATACATAAGTGAACTTAAAAATTCCATGAGGGAACTGCTAGAGCTGATAAACACTCTGAGCAAAGTTGCTGGGTACAAGATTAACTAAAAGAAAATGAGTAGCCCTCTTATATTCAAATAACAGATTGAGAAATAAATTAGGGAACCAACACCTTTTATATTAGCTCCAAAATAATTTAAAATATCTCGGAGCAAAAGACATGTATGATAATACATTTTAAAAATCCTATCATATTTTTAAATTTATGTGTATTGAAATGTCTGTGTATTTGTGACTGTATATGTGCACATGAATAAAGAGTCCAGAAGAGGGCCTTGGGCCCATTGAAACTCTAGTTTACAAGTTTCATGGTGTACCTGAAATGAATCCTGAATCTTTGCAACAGAACTTGGGTTTTCTCCAATAGCAGCTAGTACTTTTTTTTTAACCAGGAATCCATCCTGAAGCTGTATTTTTGCATCCTCAAGGGTATACACAGAAATATGCAGTTATGATATATCTTGTTTTGTACTTTTTTCTTTTGAGTAAGTGTCTCACATGGTAGTCCAACCCGACCTGAAACTTACTCTGTAGCTTCAGTCAGCCCTGAACCTTTGACTAGTTCTCCATCAGTCCCCCAACATGTTAGTTACAAACACCATGCCTCACTATATTTAGCTTTTTATAAGACATTTCTTTATAATTATTTTTTTGTTTCATGTTATTATTTATGGTTTTTTTTTTGTTGTTGTTTTTTTTGTTTTTTTTTTTTTTTTTTGGTTTTTTGAGACAGGGTTTCTCTGTGTAGTCCTGGCTGTCCTGGAACTCACTCTGTAGACCAGGCTGGCCTCGAACTCAGAAATCCGCCTGCCTCTGCCTCCCAAGTGCTGGGATTACAGGCGTGCGCCACCACTCCTGGATTATTATTTCTGTTTTTAAAAAAGAGAAATAAAAGTTGGTGATATGGCTCAGATTGTAGCAGCACTTGCTACTAGTGCTGTTAATCTGAATTCAACTTTTGAGTCCCACATGGTGGAAGGAGAAAACTGATACCTGCAAGTTCTTTTCTGACTGTCACAGATTCGTGACAAGACAGACAGACAGACAGACAGACACACACACACACACACACACACAACATAAAAAATAATATATAAACACATATCTTAAAATATATAAGCAAAGTAAACAGAGAAAGGGGCTGAAGGAGCCCAGTTAGGTGTTCGCCACATAATTTGAATAGTTTTGTGCTCCTGCAACCCCAACACTGGAGGATGGGACAAGAATATTGCTAGGGCTGGATTGTCAGTCAGTCTAACCAAATTAATGAACTGAAGATTCAGTGAGAGATCCTATCTTTTAAATACAAAAACAAAATAGAAAATCAATTGATCATTCCATGAAAATATACAATATCACCTTGAACTTTCATGTGTGAATGCACACACATATATAAACACATACAAACTGTAAATGTAAACATTTGCATGACTTTATAGCCTCATTAGAAGAGCTAAGGAATAAATTTAGGTATACATCCACTGATATTTTATCCTAAGAATTCACATATTTTCCAGCCTTTTATCCTGTCCAACACCTACTTGTGCTGACTTATTACAGTTTGCTGCACTTCAACTAAACTAATTAGCAAGTAAGCTAATAAAAATGAGCATGTCCAAGCAGGTGGGCAGGATGGCAAAGATGCAATCTCTAGATACATGATAAATTAAAAGTCTGATATGGTCTTCACTTCCACAAAGAAACACTCCCTCCCTGAATTTTACCCCTCTGCTTGAAACATGCAGTCATGTAGACTTCCTTTAAATCTTATTACTATTGATGGCTACACAAGAAACGATAAAATAAAAGTAGTTTAAAAAAGACATGCTTCAAGTTTAGGATTAGAAAAGCAATAGATATTGAAGTCTTAAAGTGTGAAAGACATTGATGGAGCTGGGGACTGCTAATTGTGAGCGCCCCATCTTTCTATGGAAAACATTTGATGTAGTAGCTGCTACTGAGCCAAATAGGGGCAGAGTCGGGAGGCTTTTATTCTCCCGAAGAGAAGACAAGAAGTAGGAATCCATATCTTTTGTGATGTGAGACCCTAGAGTTTTTGAACTGTGTCTTGTTTTTATTTCAGGCACTGGAGATGGACTTAGGGCTAACACATCACAAGCAAGTGCTCCTCTAATGAGTTCCACTCCCAGTTACTCATTAAAAATGAGCAATCTATTTTAGCACAATAATACTCTGAATTATGTAGAGCAACAAAACAACCCAAGACTGCTGTGATAGTTTTCTATTGTATCAAAATGTACTTGGCAGCCAGGATCTCCTTGCAAGCCCTTAGTCCCTATTTGTTACAGGGTCCATCTGGCTGGCATACGCTGCCCCCACCATCCTAAACTCTCCAGTCCTGAGGACTAGATTGCCCTTCTCTGTTTAATTCAGCCATGTTGGCTACCCACTCTTCATATCTTTGGGTATCCTGGATTTCCCTTCCCTTCCCTTCCCTTCCCTTCCCTTCCCTTCCCTTCCCTTCCCTTCCCTTCCCTTCCCTTCCCTTCCCTTCCCTTCCCTTCCCTTCCCTTCCCTTCCCTTCCCTTCCCTTCCCTTCCCTTCCCTTCCCTTCCCTTCCCATGTTATGTTCTTCCAAATATCTATAGTAAGCTTTCTCCCCTACCACACCCAGAATGAATTTTGTCCTTTCCTTTTCCTTTTGATTTCTCTTCTTCTTGTTTGTTCCTTTTCATTTTTTCATTCATTGTATTTTTTGGATCTTTATATACAACCACAAAAAAGAAAGGAAGGAAGGAAAGAAAGAAGGAAGGAAGGAAAAAAGGAAGGAAGGAAGGAAGGAAGGAAGGAAGAAAGGAAGGAAGGAAGGAAGGAAGGAAGGAAGAAAGGAAGGAAGAAAGGAAGGAAGGAAGAAACTTCCTTATTTACAAAAACAAGAAAAACAATTTTTAAAAGAGACATTTTTTCCTTATACTCACTCCTTCCTCCCCCCTAATCCTGTGTGTTTATGTTTCTGTGCCCATGTATATCCACACGCACATGCACCACAGCCCACGCATGCAGGTGAGAGAACAACATGCAATGGTTGGATCTCTCTTCCCCTCAGATGGATCTTAGGTACTGCACTCAGAGCAGCAGGCTTGGTAATCATCTCTACAGGCTGAACCATCTTACTGGCCCTGAACTCTCTGACTCCTTCAGTTTGGAAATATACTAGTGGACTTGCACTCTAGCATAAAACTTTAACATCCTAGAGTAATGAGCATCTTTACTTACTAGAATTCTTCATCATTTATATGTGGTCTGGTATCCTATTTTCACTTGTATTATCATACTATGAATATTTTATTGTAATAGGGCTCATTTGGAAAGTGTACAGTATTTCAGAACTACACTTGGTGAATAGCAAATGTCTATTGTGTTGATTTAAATGGGGAGATCTACTCCAGGATGATTGGATGATTTGGGGTTATCTTTAGGACTCTATTGAATGCTGCTGTGTCTCCCTGACTTTGCAAGAGTGGAAACAAAGATGTTTGTGTTGAACATTGGAATCATGATGACTAATTAGTATAAGGCCTATAATCAAGAAAAGTTTAGGGTAGGAATAAGAGAAGTATAAAAGTCTCTAGTGAACAAAAGAAGAGAAAGGTCATATAAACAGCAAGAGCAATAAGATAAGTTGAGCTTCAAATATAAAGGATGGTTTGTATACATATATATGTATAAGCATATGGATATGCATATATATGTATATATATATATATACATATATATGTCCTTCACTTCACAAGTGTCCATTCTCTCACCTAAAATTTTTTTCATGTCATAATATACCTATAACCATTTTCATCATTACTACCAGTTTTAATTAATTGTGTTTCAACTTCTCTAGACTGACTCAGAGAGCATTATATTTGATCAACATTGTCTGACTATATAAAATACAAAGTAACATAAAATGCATGAAGTACAGATAGAATTTTTGTCATCAATATTGATTGTGTAAACTACAAACTACAAGAGCATCAAATAAAAGACATATTCAACAAAGTCTGGGGAGATTGTCCATGGGATAAAAGCTCTGGTGACTCAAGCCATGAGGCTTGAGTTCAATTCCAGGAACCAGATTAGAAGGAGAGAACTGACTCTTGAAGCTGTCCTCGGTCCTCCAATTGTGTCACCACCACACCACTCATATGAGCAAAACATACACACACACCTCCACAACCATACCACCATATCACAAACAACAACAACAACAACAATAACAACAACAATGTTCAACAAATGGAAGTCTTGCAAAAATCTATGTGAATAACTTTTATCATTTTAAGAGAGGTCACATATCAACTCACATGTCAGTTATGTAAACAGTACAGTATTTACATGGAACAGACACTTATTCTATATTTTATATGATTTTTAGATGATTTATAAATCATTATGCAATGTAAAAACTGTAAAACAGTAGGTCATGGATATGCTTCTACAGTGTTTGGAGAATGCCCTAGATTGTTCTGGGATAAAACAGTATGACTAAAACGAGTTTAGGAAGGAAAGGATTAATTTCTTCTTGTAAGTTTTGATCACAGCTCATCATTGAGAGAGGCCAAGGATGGAACTGAGGCAGGCAAGAATCTGGAGGGGTGAACTGAAGAAGAAATCTTAAACTGAAGTTACTTACTGGCTTGTTCCATGGCTTCTTTGATTACTTTCTTATCCAACAAAGGACTTAGTGCCCAGGGATGGTAGTAGCCATAGTTGGCTGGAATTTCCCCACATTAGTTATTAATCAAAATACCACAGAGGCTTTATTATAGTCAATATGATCGATGTATTTTTTTCAACTGAGGTCTTTCCAGATTAATTTTAGCTTTTGTCAAGTTGACCTACACTTCACCAGCAAAGGACGTAATGACAGTGGAGATTCAGCTCAGAGACAATATAATTCAAGTAATTTCTGGTCTGTGGTTGGTTTAATATATGAATGAAAAATGTGTCCACATGTGGAGCAGACTGTGCAAAATGATTATAATAATATGTAATAATCTATATGTATATGTGGTGTTCGTGTGTGTGTGTGTGTGTGTGTGTGTGTGTGTGTGTGACTGTGAAGTTCTTTGGTTGAGAACTGGAATCTTCCACCTCGGCATTCTACCTTATCTTATTAAAACCCAGAGCTTGCCAAAATGGCTGGTCTGGTTAGCCAGCTGGCCCCAGGAGTTCTATCTCCACTCTCTGAGCCTGGAGTTATAGTATAGTCAGGCTGCCACGCTCATTATGCATTTCCATGACTTCTGGGAAAGTGTGCCAATCTTTTTTATAGGACAAGCTCTTTAAGCACTGAGCTATCTCCCTAACCCAAGTTCTGTAAAGGATTGTTTAGTCACACTATTAATATGACTTATTAAAACCTAATATAAATACATTTAAGGACACTCCAAATGACTCACTAAACAAATAGAGAAAAGAAATATTCTTACAACAAAGGTCCATATAAAAATGTCTAACCTTGTGTTTTTAGCAGTCTTCACACTGGAGTCACCTCTTCTTCCCAATACAGTAGATAGGACATGAAATGGCCAGATGCTAGGCATTGGCCTGAACCAGGCAATGATTCTTTACCTTGTTTTGTCTGGATTATAGCTAACTTAAATTTGTTTTCAGAAAAATAAACACAATTTATTTTTGTGCCAATGATTGGTCTTGATAAGATGAGGTCGAATGAACACTCACGTTTGAACAAAATATAAATGTGTGTGTACAATCTCAATAAACCGTTTATGATTATGCATATATGTATATATTTAGCACAAATTTTACATGTTTGTGTATATATTTAAATATAATTTTACTGTCCCAATAATTCAAAAATTTTAATTTGGAGGTCTTAGTAATGACTTAGACATTACAGGCATTTACTGCTCAAGAGAAAACCCAGGTTTGGATCTCATCACCCATAGAGTGGGTCATGTCATCTATAACTCCAAATCCAAGGCTTCTGATTGCCATGGACACCAAGAGACCACATGGCAGCACACACACATATACACAAGGAAGAAAATGCTTAAACAAAATACAAATAAATGTGTCTTTTGAAAATTAAAAATAGATCTATTTGGGATCTTAGAATAACACTTTTAGCAATGTACCCCTTCATGGGCTGATCACAAGCGATTTTAACTGAGTTAAAAAATTGTTAGTGAGCAGAAAGGGGGACAATGGAATCCACCCGCAGAGGTGAGGTTGGGACATCTCACTTTACTTTCCCATTGGGGACTTCGTGTGCTTTGCCAAATAAATAGCTTTCCCATGGCTTTGACTACAAAGCAGAAGCAACTCACATGGGAGCAAATATTTATTTCACTTTACAAATTTAGAATGTTTTTGTCTAAGACTATTCATAGCATGATAGACCAGAGAAAATTACGTCTGTACAAAGGGCTGGCTATCGCCTTTCAAAGCTCAGCCCCATTCACCGATTTTCATCACCTAGCATCTAAGCACAGGCATTCAAACATCAATCTTCAGAGGACTTTTCAGATCCAACCACAATATGCCTTACCTGTGAGGTAATTCCTTACTTTACTAGTTATTAAATCTAGGACAAATCACTAGGAAAAAAAGCATCAAAGTGGGCATACATATATTCCTCTGATCCATTTATTTACAAATCATGTTGATTGAATTAGATGCCAGGTAATGTTTTAAATGCAAGTCATACAATGGTTATCAAACAGAACATTTCCCACATCTCTTCAAACCAAATGAAATTTACATGACAGGAAAAGATAAGGCATGCAATCACATGAGTAAATTATTAGCTACATTTCTAGGTATTTTTAAATGGCCAAAATGAAATCTAGTTTTGAGTAGTCACACTTAATAGTGTCACATAACAGTGTCCCCAGAATGTGCTCTGTAAATAGGATCCTGAAATAATGTCAGTGCTGAAGGAAAGCCAAATGGAAATTCATGGAAAGTTTTAGATAAAAATGAGTCCCAAGAGCCAATGACATTTAGACCAAATCATTGGTACTAGAATTAATGAAAGGGAAGGGAAGGGAAGGGAGGAGAGGGGGATAGAGGGAAGAGAAAAATAACCAATAGGTGTGGGATGAAAGCTGTGTGGGGGTAAACCTTGAAAGTGTATGTTGAATTCTATCAAGAATTTTAAAACTTACTCCAGGGTTAATTGGAAATGATAGTATAGTCTTAATTTTTTGTATTTTCTTTGTCTTTTATTTCGTTTCGTTCCTTCTTACATTTTTTTTTAAATTTTCTGTATTCTTTGTTTACATTACAAATGATTTCCCCTTTCCCAGTTTCCTCCTCCTAAGTCCCATAAGCCCTCTTCCCTATGCTCATTCCCTAATCAACCCCCTCCCACTTCTCTGTCCTGGTAATCCCCTACATTGCTGCATCAAGCCTTTCCAGGACCAGGGCCCTCTCCTTCCTTCTTCTTGGGAATCCTTTGATATGTGAATTGTGCCTTGGGTATTCAGAGCTTCTGGGCTAATATCCACTAATCAGTGGCTGCATTCCATCTGTGTTCTTTTGTGAATGGGTTATAGTCTTAATTTCAAAGAGGGGAATAATCAGATATGTGCTTAGCCTCTCCTGGGAATCTTTGTGTATAATATAGTAACTGCTAATATTTGCAGAGTATTTTCTACACAGTAAGTCTCTTCATTGGCATATACATACAGATATTAGCATTGAAATTAACTCAATTAAGCAAACATAATTGTTTTGATTTTTAAAAAATGCCTTAGAAATAGACCTGATATCAGTGAGAATTTTGACAGGTGAGCTTTAACATGAACTAAAGATTCTGAAAGGAAGCCCCATGATATTAAACATTCTAAAAGTGCTGATGGGTTTCCATTTTTATATTACAGAGATTTGAAACTTTACAGATCCAGTGTCAAGAATCATAAGCTAGCTTAGCCTCTCGACTAGCTATTTGTCATCTACTGTTGTGTGTCATCAAATATTTCTGTGATTAAGACAGTATTCTTTGGGTTCTGGGGTCTATAGCATAGATCTCCCCACTTTGCTATAATGCAGATACCTGATGTTTCCACCAAAGTATATGGAAAGGGTTTTGATGAATGATTTTGTTTTGTCAACATAAAATTTCATAAAACTGTTACCATGTTATTGGTGGGAACTCGAATCTGCATTCCCCAACTATGATCACTCATATTTGGCTCCAGAATGGATGTTTTCTTTCTATTGAGTGAGAACTTTTTTTTTCAAGTTGCACCAGCATTATTACATTTCTAAACTTATTTGGTGGTAAAAAGAGAGGAAAGTTTGTTGTCTTAGTCTGGGTTTTATTAATGTGAAGAGACACCATGGCCAGTGCAACTCAGTCTGGGTTTTATTGATGTGAATAGACACCATGACCAATGCAACTCTTATAAGGGAATCACTTAGTTGGCGCTTGCTTCCAGTTTCAGAGATTCAGTCCATTGTCATCATGGTGGGAAGCATGGAAGTGTCTTGCAGACATGGTACTTGAAGAGCTAAAAGTTATACATATTGATCCAAAGGCAACTATAAGGAGGGAACTATCTTTAGGCAGACAGGAGAAACATCTCTCTTCAGCAATGACCAGAGCTTGAGCATAGGACCGAGAATCCCACCCCCCATAGTGATATACATCCTCCAGCAAGAACATATCTAATAGTACTATTTTCCATGGGTCAAGCATATTCAAACCACCCATTAGTTAAAGTAATAAATGATTTAGGGGTTAGAGATATGGACCAGTGATCAAAGTGCATACTGCTCTCAAAGAGGCTTGAATTCAGTTCCGACATCTCTGGCCTCTTCCAGAGATGTATGAGTACACCTGTATACATGTGCATATACCCCAATACAGATACATTTATATACACATAATATAAAATTAAAAAAAACATATTTAAAAATAAAGTAGGTCATACCTAGTTATGGAAAGTGCTAGTTCCAACAGTGAACCTAAGAATAGTGATACACAAATAATATATTCATGGGATGTTAGGAAGACAGGAAGACTAGCAGAGTTGGTGATGAATACTCGAGTATAGTGAGGGAAAAAGAAGGGGAAGAAGTAAAAGGTATGAGTAGAGTAGTGAATGGAAGTATGCATGGGAATTAGCTGTGTCTTAGGATTTCCTTGCTGTGAAGAGAAACCATAACTATGGCAACTCTTATAGAAGACCACATTTAATTGAGGCTTGCTTGCAGGTTCAGAGAGGTTCAGTCCATTATCATGGTGGGAAGAATGGGAGCATCCCGGCAGGCATAATGATGGAGGAACTGCTAGTTCTACAACTTGTAGGAGAAGACTGAGTTCCAGAAAGCTAAGAGCAAAGTCTCAAAGCCTACCCCTACTGTGAAACACTTCCTCCAACGAGGCCACACCTACAACAAGGCCACACCTCCGTATAGTGCCATTCCCTGGGCCAAGCACATTGAAAGCATCTCCACAAGCCATCATCTGCATCCTTTGGATGCAACTCCTGCAGCAGACCCCAGACCAGATTAAATAGAAGTAGCAGCGTCAGTTACAGTAAAGGATTCTTAGTCCAACACAGAATTTGAAGGGTCAGATAAATCCCACAAGCAGGGACTTCCAGGATGTATCTTTAAAGGGTGCA
Organism: Apodemus sylvaticus; assembly: GCF_947179515.1. Taxonomy (NCBI): domain Eukaryota; kingdom Metazoa; phylum Chordata; class Mammalia; order Rodentia; family Muridae; genus Apodemus; species Apodemus sylvaticus. The sequence continues at coordinate 30,635,312 of NC_067483.1, forward strand.
CATCTCTGCTCTCACCTTTTCAAGAAAGGACCACTATGCATCCAAATTATACTTCTGTGAAAATGCTTCCTTTTTCTTCTTCCTAACTTATAAAACCCCCAGTTTGGAGTTTAAGCTGTGGGAACTCTCCTATTTTCATGAGTTTTAAGTAAAAGCAAATTGAATCTCTAATAAAATTTCTCACAATTTTCTCTTTTTTCACAAAGCAAATGCCTTTGTTAAAATAAGTGTTTGTTATGCAAATGTTATTCTTGAAAGGTTTGCTTAGAACATCCTTGTAATCACAAAACTAGTAAATACCTAAAGCTACTATCCACCTGATAATGGTGACTCAGGGGTTGCTGGAGACGAACAAAATGTATAGATACCTATGAGAGTTTCCCTTGGAATGCTGCCTCACTGATGAGATAAGAAATGGAAACTGAGGCTTCAGAAATGGCTCAGGATTTAAGACCATGTGGTGTTCCTATGGGGAACCCATTTCAGATGCTGCCCAATCTCCTGCAACTCCAGTTCCAGTGAGTCTGATGCCCTCTTCTGGATGCCATTGGCAACTACACATACTTTTATATATATAGGCTCCCAGGCACACATATAAATAATTTAAAATTGAATAAAGACATTTTATAAAGAAATGGACATTAGAAAAGGATGATATCTAGAAAAGAATGTGTTGCAGAAAGAGAACATCCACATTTCTTTCCCCTTCCTTACACCCTCTTCCTGTACTCTTACGTTTATTTCGGGGTTGGTTTGTTCCAACCTCAAACTAGTTCTGTGCCTCTTAACTTCCATACAATGTGTTACACAAACCTTTTCAGGAGTCTATGCTCCAGTTGGTTCTCCAAACCTATGAGACAGTTTGAAATGAAAACACTAGCAGTTATTTTCAGACAGTTTGAGTTAGACAGCATAGATAACTGGTCTAGAAGAAAGCCTCAGGACAAACTAGCAGTGACAACCGCTGTTTTCCTTTCCTATCTCCATGGCAGTAGGCAGAGTTCCACAGTGAATTTAGAACATCTACAATTTGCCCTTTTCTTTTCACTGATAAAAGCAAACATTAGTTGACTTAATGTATTTTGTAAATGTTACTAAACTAAGGAACTCTGTCTCTCTGTCATGGTCTAATTATTATTCAGTCACTAGTCAGACTGTCCACAATGGGAAAGCAAGGCAATGTAAGACATAAAGATGGGAAGAGCTGAAATCTCTTGAATGCAACACTCACTTGATGCATCATATAAACTAAAATGTATTTCAAAATGGAGCAGGATACTGTAAATTGTTGTAGGTTGTATCTGAGACCCTTCGGTATCATTGTAAATTGTGTTCATGAGACCATTAAGCATTGTTATATGTTGTATTCATAAGATCCTTGGATAGTGAAGGTTGTATCCATGGGATCCCTGGGTACTGTTCTAGGTTCTATTTCTTGGGTCCCTGGGTACTGTTGTAGGTATATTCCTTTTTCACTGCACTGTAGTGGTTAGAAACCAGGGAATGCACATCTTCAATCTGACAATAATTTCTAGGAAACTGCCTTCACTTTATTAATTTGATAGATTATGAGAATAATCCCACAAAACCTATCACTGGCTTTCATTAAACAATATTACATCTAACTTAGAGGTGCTATACATTCTGCTTCAGAGACAAATGCCACTTGCAATCAAGATACTGATATACATATACATATAAACACATACACAAACACATACACACACACACATTTCATGTACAGAAGACTGGAGTGGCTATGGGTAGCCAATGAGTAATGAAGAGGAATGATTAATGACTGTGTGAGATATGGGATAATTAGATTTGGCATGTGCATCCACCATTTAAGCAAATTGGTATGTGGATCAGTTTGTTCAAAGAGATGCAGACGAGTGACATAAAGCTTCAATGATTTAAATTGGTCTCCTGAGGATGGATGAAACAAATTCTTTGCTAATTCCCCCAACCCCCGACACACAGCTCCACAAAATTATAAAGGTTACCCTGGCTTTTATTGTTTTTGTTAGCAGCGGTTGCCACCGCAACTGAATGACAGACACAGGAAGCCCAGGCATGCCTAGTCACACCTTCTGCTTCCAGGTCATTTACCCATTTCTCAGAGTTGGGCTAGTTACTCACCCCATGTCTGTAGCTGCACTACCCACTGACTAGAGAGGAGTCTGGGAAATTGTGAATCGCTGTTTTCTGCAATATCACTGGCTAGTCTTTCCTATTGTACCAACATGAGAACAATTGTGCATACAGGCAAGTCTCGCTGCCTCTTCCCTAGTAATTCTGATTTGCAACTCTTCTGTAGTGTAGCGCTCCGCAAAGAGGACATTAACAAGACTATGCACACTCACATGCTATAGGATGGTTTTGCTCCTCTATTCTTAACGATTTATGCCTCATTGAATCAAGTAATTGATACACCAGCTTGTGTTAATAGTTTTTCTCTAAATCTTGAGGTAAAATGCTATGGTTTTGTTATGTTGCAACCTAGTCAGAAATATGCCAAAGGTGATGTGTTAATAAATCTGGTGTTGGTTAATAGCACTGGATAAAATAAAAATAATAAAAATAAGTGAAGTATATTTGTTGGTGTTGTTTGGTTTTTACCATATTCTTTTTTTATTCCAATGACAAGTTTCACTCCCTCCTCTCCTCCCAGTCCCCAATTTCACCTCCTGTCTGCCCGACTTCCATCCAAACCTCTGCCTCTTCTCTTCAGAAAATGGTAGGCCTTCCTTAGATATCAATGGAACATGGCATATCAAGTTGCAGTAAGACTATGCAACTCCCTACATATTTAGGCTAGACAAGGCAACCCTGTGTGAGGAAAAGGATCCCAAAAGTAGACAAAAGAATTAGAGACATCCCCCACTCCCACTATCAGGAGCTCCACAACAAGATCAAACTACACAACTGTAACATTATATGCAGAGGGCCTAGGTCAGTCTCATGCAGGTTTTTATGGTAGTTGGTTCAGTCTCTGCGAGCCCCTATGAGCCCAGGTTCGTTTATTTCATGGGTTTTCATATGCGGTATCCTTTACCCTTCTGGCTGCTATAATCCTTCCCCCCTTTCCCTCTTCCACAGTATTTACCAAGATCTACCTTATGTTTGGCTATGGGTCTGTCTCCATCAGTTGCTCAGTTTCAGGATGAAACCTCTCTGATGACAATTGGGCTAGATATAAATCTATGAATACAGCAGAATATCATTAGGAATCTTTTCATTGACTTTTTGTTGATAATATTTCTATCCTAGGTTTCTGGGCTATCCAGTCCCTGGGTCCTACCCTACAGGCAGTGACCAGGGGTGGGGGATCCTGCTTGTAGTATGGCTCTCAATCTGAACAAGTCATTGCTTGATCATTACCACAATTTCTACAGCATCTTTATCCCAATGCATCTTGTAGGCAGGAAAAATTGTAGGTGGAAAGTATTGTAGTTAAGTTGGTATCCCAGTGCTTCCACTGAAAGTCTTGTCTGGTTACAGGAGATGTCATACCAGACTCTGTACTAGGAGTTGCTAGGAGTCTTAGCTAGGGTCACCTTGTTAGATGGAGTTTTCATTGCATTATATTTCTAGCTCATCTCCAAGATGCCCCCACCCCTAATTCCAGTTATCACTCACAATACTCTCCCCCTCCATCTTCCCTGCCCCATCCACCTATTCTTTTTCTCCTTCCCAGGCAGATTCATTAATCCCTACTCCTCCTTATTACTTAGCCTCTCTGGATCTGTAGATTATAGCATCATTATTACCTTTAGAGCTAAAATCTACTTATTAGTGTGTATATGCCATGTTTGTCTTTCTAGTCAAGGATATTTCAGTTGGAATAATTTTGTTTCTAGTTCCATCAATTTGCCTGAAAATTTCATGTTGTCATTTTTTGTTAACAGCTGAGTAATATTCCATTGTGTAAATGTACCACATTTTTAAAAAGTCCATTCTTTAGTTGAGGGTCATCTATGTAGTTTTCAGTTATGGCTATTACAAATAAAGCTGCTATGAAAATAGTTGAGAAAGTGTCCTTGTAGTATGGTAGAGAATCGTTTGGGTGTATGTATAGGAGTGGTAGAGCTAGATTTTGAAGTAGATCTATTCCAAATTTTCTGAGAAATGGGCAAATTGATGTCTAAAGTGGCTACACAAAACTTAAGTCCAAATGTTTCAAAGACCTCAACATAAAACCAGAATCACTAAATGTGATAGAAGAGAAATTAGAGAATAGTCTTGAGCACTTTGCCACAGGAGACAACTTCCTAAACAGAATAAACAGCTCAGACCATAAGATCATCAATTAATAAATGTGACCTCATAAAAATAAATGCTTCTGTCAGATAAAGGACATCATCAATCAGAGAAAATTGTACCCTACAAAATGTGATAAGGTCTTCACCTACCCTATACCAGGCACCATGCTAATTTCCAAAATATATAATGAACTCAAGAACCTAAACATTAACAAACCAAATATTCCAATTAAAAATGGGGTAAAAATCTAAACAGACACTTCTCAATAGAGGATTCTCAAATGCCTGAGAAACACTTAAAGAACCATTCGACACCCTTAGTTATCAGTGGAGTACAAAATGATTCTGAGATTCCATTTTATACCTGTCAGAATAGTTAACATTAAAAACATATGTGACAGCTCATGGTGGCTAGGATGTGTAGTAAGGGAACACTCTTGCATTGATAGTGAGAGTAAAATCTTGTATATCCACTTTAGAAATCAATTTGCCCATTTCTCAGAAAACTTGCAATTGATCTGCCTCAAAATCAAAAAAGAGAATTACAGACCAATTTCTCTCATGAATATTGATGCAAAAATACAAAATAAAATATTCATAACTCAAGGACACATCAAAAACACCATCTACTATAATCAAGTAGGCTTCCTCTCAAAGATGCAGGGATTGTTTATTGTATAAACACCATTAAATATAATTCATCACATAAACAAACTGAGAAAACACATGCCATTATTTCATTCAATGAAGAAAGGGCATTTGAAAAAATTCCTACATCACTTCATGATAAAATTCCAGTAGATATTAAGGATATCAAAGACATATCTATACGTGATAAAGCTAATTTTAGCAACATATAGCCAATGTTAAACTTACTAGAGAGACTCTCAAAGCAATTTCACTAAACTAAGGGCTAAGACGTGGGTGCTCACTCTATATTTACTTCTCTTCCTCCTCCTCCTCCTCCTCTTCTTCCTCCTCCTCCTCCTCCTCCTCCTTCTCCTCCTCCTCTGCCTCCCCCTCCTCCTCCTCCTCTTCCTCCTCCTCTTCCTTCATTTTTGTTGCCTATTCCTTTTGGTGTGTTTTTTTTTTCTACTTTTTTCCTTGAGCTTTCAGGTGTCCTGATAAGTTACTAGTATGAGATATCTCCAATTTTCTTCTTCTTCTTCTTCTTCTTCTTCTTCTTCTTCTTCTTCTTCTTCTTCTTCTTCTTCTTCTTCTTCTTCTTCTTCTTCTTCTTCTCCTCCTTCTTCTCCTCCTCCTCCTCCTCCTCCTCTTCCTCCTCCTCCTCCTCCTCTTTCTCCTCCTCCTCCTCCTCCTTCTGCTTCTTCAGCTTCTTCTGCTTCTTCTTCTGCCTCTGCTTCTTCTTCTGCTTCTTCTTATTCTTTCTTTTTTTGAGACAGTTTTTCTGTGTAGCCCTAGCTGTCTAGGAACTCACTCTGTAGACTAGGAGGCTGGCTTCGAACTCAGAGATCCAACAGCCTCTGCCTCCCAGGTGCTGGGATTAAAGGCATGCACCATCCCTGCCTGTCTTCCAATATCTTTATGAATGCACTTACTCTTATGAACTTTCCTTTGAGCACTTTATTGTGTAGCCTGTGTATTTATTTTGACTGAATTCTATCTAGGACATCTTTAATTTCTTTCAGTACTTTTGCCTTGAACAAGGTTTTATTCCACAGAGAATTGTTTAGTTTAAATGAGTTTGTAGGGTTTCTTTTGTTTATGATGTTGAAATACAGCTTTAAACTGTGGTGATCTGATAAAATAAAAGTAATTATATCAATTTTATTTTATCTGTTGCAGCTTGCTTTGTGATTTAGTATGTGTTCAGTCAAACTTTGAGATGGTTCTATGAGGTGCTGAGAAAAAGTCTTATTTATATTGTGTTTGTGTTTGGATGAAATATTCTGTATAACTATTTGATCCACTTTAGTCATAATGTCTGCTAGTTCAATTATTTATCTGTTTATTTAATATTGATGAGAGTGGAAGGTTGAAGTCTCCCACTATTAATATATGGTGATAAATAAGTGACTTAAGCTTTAATAATTTTTTTTTTTTTTTTACAAATTCAGGTGCCCTGGCACTTGGGACATAGACATTCAGAACTGAGATATCATCTTGGTGAAATTTTCCTTTTATGAGTTTGAAGTGTCTTTCCCTATCACTGTTTATTAATGTTGATTATAAGCCTATCTTGCTAGATATTAGAAGGGTTTCATTAGCTTGCTTCTTTTTTCCATTTGTTTGTATAATGTTTTTCCAAACTTTTACTCTGGGATAATAACTATCTTTGATATTGAGTTATGTTTTTTTTTTTATGCAGCAGAGGATGGATCCTGTTTTAAATCCATTCTGTAAGCCTGTGCCTTTCACAATTGAAGTAATGAGTCAATTGATATTGAGTAATAATAATGACCAATGATTGTTAATTCCTGTTATGTTTCTGGTGGTTGCGATTGTAGTATGTGTATGTGTGTATGTGTGTGCATGTGTGTATGTGTGTGTGTGTGTGTGTGTGTGTATGTGTGTGTTACCAATCCTTTGCTTTTACTGGTGTAAAATTATTTATTTTTCTGTGTTTTCTTGGGTGTAGCTAACCTCATTGTGTTGGAGTTTTCTTTTGAGTACCTTCTATGGGTCTGTATTTGTAGACAGATATTATTTAAATTTGACTTTGTAATAGAATATCCTGTTTCTCCATCTATGTTTATTGAAATTTTGGGAGTAGAATAGACTAGACTGGCCTTTGTTACCTTTGAGTCCACAAGGGATCTGTGCAGACCCTTCTGGCTTTTAGAATCTCCATTGGGAAGTTGATAGTAATTCAAATAGGTCAACCTTATATGTTACTTGGCCTTTCCCCCTTGAAGCTTTGCATATTCTTTCTTTGTTCTATACATTTAGTCTTTTGATTATTATGTGACTGGGGAACTTCTTTTCTGGTCCAATCTATTTGGTGCTCTGGAAGCTTGTTATATGCCTATAGGCATCTCCTTCTTTAGCGGAAGTTTTTCTATTATGATTTTGTTGATGATATTATGTGGGCCTTTCAGATTGAAATCTTCTTCATAAGGACCTTTGAAATGCTTTTCATGGTACAAACAACACTTGTAACAAAATGTGACTTTATTTTCCCCTAATGACAATAAAATAAAAAAAGGCACCATTGAAATGAAATATCTTCATTGTGTGTGTTTGCATGCGTGTTTGTGTATGTAAGTATATATGTATGTATATTCATGCATGTGTATTGTGTATGTGAATGCCAGGTATCAACATTGAGTGCTTTCTTCAGTTGCTTTTAATCTTAGTTTTGAGACAAGGTTTCTTGCTAAACCTTGAGTTGATTTACTTTTTTTCAAATCTGGAAGCTCCATATTCAGTGAAACAACCTATAACACACACACACTCACACACACACACATACACATACACATACTCACACTCACATATATGCACACATACTTATACATACATACACACTCACACACAGATACACACACACCTACTCACACACACACATACTCACATTCACATATACATACACATACTTACACAGACATACATACATACTCACAGACAGATACACACACACACATACACACACATACTCATACACACACATACACCTACACATACTCATACACACACACACAATGCACACACATAAAACAGACAGAGACAGGAAGATACCAGGATATCCTTCTTGGTCCTTTCTATCCTCATGTGAACACACACACACACACACACACACACACACAGAGAGAGAGAGAGCAATGTAAGAGAATATTGAGATAACTAAGAAGAAATAGATATGCTTACAGAAAAAATAACCTCTATGCAATAAAAATTGGGTTTCTGAAGGAAACAGGAATTTGTTTCATTCATTAAAAAGAGAATGATGATAAAATTGAAAAAAATCATTATCTATTGTTATCTCATCTTATAATATGTTTCATGGATTTGTTCCTCCATTAGCTGAAATTTGTATTATTAACCAAGCTTTAGACTTGACTTTTGAAATTTCACACTTAAGTAAGATAATGTATGTTCATTTCCCTGCATTCCTAACAATGCATTTTTAAAATTGAAAATTATGAAAACCTGAGTCAGTCCACTTAATCTGTTGTTTCTACAAAATACAGTGTGTGAAGAAACATATGTTAATTAGTATAATTTAGTCTTTCATAATGTTTATATATTTGAAAACACATGATTATATATTTTTCATGTATATGTTGGCTTGACAGAATGTAAAAAAAGGAAAGAAAGAACAGAAGAAAAAATGAACAAAGAAAATAAGGAAGGAAGAAAGAAAGAAAAAAGAAAGAAACAAAGAGAACATAAAGTGAAAAGAATGGACCATTTGGAAAGTCAATTATAGAATCAAAAATACAATATAACAAAGCTAAAGACCTAGCTAATGATCTGGAAAATAAAATTTGAGAAAATGTTGTAGAAAACAATCAGAGAAAAGGATAAAGGGAAAGATAATAGGAGAAAAGATTCTTTTCAGAGAAGAAAGGCTCGGGAAACTACATTTTCTTCAAGAACTCTAGGTACAAAAAGAAAAAGAATTCTAGTTATAAAAAATAGTGAAATGAATGAAGGAATGGGTATTGAAAATAGATTTCTTTAGCAAGAGAATACAAGTTCTTCATGCTGAATCACATAGGAAAGATTGCCCTGAAGAATTATCCATGCCTTTGAAGTTTCAGACCCTCAAAGATAAAGAGAAAAATGTTCATTGTTTCATAAATAGGAAATAGCAAACAAATGTCCAGCAGGCAGGGCCCTTGATGGTTAATGGATTCCTTTAAAAACATTGAGGACTAAGGATATAATCTAGACTGTATTTGAAAATCATTTCTGTGTCAACCCATATGTCACCTGTGTGAAAAACTCGGTTTTTATGATGTCGAAGACAGTCCTTTTGAGGCCCCTCATTTGGTAGACTGCTTAACTCCTAGAAAGCCCTACTTTCCATGCTTACACCTTATATTATAGCTATGACACGTTTGAAATCCCAACATTCAGAATGCAGAGGCAGGAGAAGTAGAAGTTTGGTGTCATTCTTGGATATACAACATATTGGATGACAGCCTTAGCTATATGTGACCATGTATCCAAAATTACACATACACACACACACACACACACACACACACACACACACACACATCAAGAATATCACATCCAAAAAGATACGTCTTCATCTTCAGGCTCAAAGATTAATAGCTTACTAGCTGTGGGGCCTCTCCATAGCTGTGTGTAAAGCTGTGGCCCTCTTTACCACTTACCCCAACAGTGCTTTAGTTGAGGAAATTCATCTTGTTCGAGGTCCTGGCCCTTATTACTGTAACCCATATCCAGTGCCTACTCCTTGGAAATTTGATTAAAGTTTGAAGAACATTAGGCATTTTCCAACGAGCTCCCTATTATGGTTAGAGGAGGTCTCTGCTATACCCAGCTTACAGCTTGTGTTCACATTTATACAATACTGCCATCTAAGTAAATAAATAACAAAATAAAAAATCAACAGACCAAAACAGACAAAAAAAAAAAAAACCCTCACAATTCCTCTGTTCACCCCACACAGACAAAGTTGAATTAATTTCTACTTCTATGAATTTCCTGGTCACAAAGCTGTTTCTGCCTATAACAAGGGAGAAAATCCAAGCTAGGAAGACAAAGGTTAAGAAGAGTTGAATGCAAATTATCATTGACAATATAAGAAGAAAGTGTACATCTATATATATGTCTTGAGAGAATAAAAAAAAAACATACTTTGGCTAGTGCTTGAGATATTTTTCTTTAGCACTCAAATTTTAGTAACAAGATTCCATTCCCTTTTATAGATTCCATGCTACCACTTAAGTTATACATCTACATAATTTTATTTACATAATTTTTAAGGCAATAAATGCCATGCTATTAAGCTTGTATCACTGAAATCAACTCAGTAAAACTAGAAAGTAACTGCAGTTACATGGCAAATGTAAAATTTATAAAATTTGCAATTTTAAAATAATATGAACAATAGTTTTTAGAGGCCAAAGAAACAATGTGAGGTTGAGTGAATCATTTTGCTTCAATCTTTTGAAAACTATCACCAAATGTTCTCTAACCTTAGCAAATTAAGAAAAAACTTGAAGGTGTTTTAAATTTGTAAAGAAAGCTGAAAAATAAAACTAAGAAAATATGACATCGGATGAACTGATAGCAATGGATATTGTTATGTATGAAACTTTGAAATTATTTTGTCTTATCTTTGAGGCAGAGTCTTTGGAAGTAGTTCTAGTCGTCCTGAAACTTACTATGCTGACCTGGTTCGTCTTTACCTTATAGGAGTCTACCTGTGCCTGCTTCCTGAGTTTTCAGTTTAAAAGCACAGGCTATTACAATCAGCTCAAAAGCAGTGTTAGAATTACTTGTAAATTATATGTGAAATTACGCCCAATTTATTTCAATATACATTGAAATGTTCCATAGGTAGTTGCTTAAGATATTATAAAATATGTTTTAATTTATTCTTTATGATTTTATAATGTATATACAGTGTGTTTTGACCCTATCCACTTCTTCCTCCTAGTCTCCCCAGAACTGTTCCATCAACAGTCCTCTCTTCCCAACATCCTGTTCTCTTATTTTTTTCCCAAATATCCTCTGAGTACAATTAGTGGTGCCCACATGCCCAGTGATATAGAGTTTTTAACCGGATCAGGAGCAACTGAAGAACATTCTTGTCGATGAATGAGTGTGCAAATACAGAAATCCCTCGATTTAGATAATGCCTTCACTTTTGAAAGAGCTTTCATAAGCCACGGAAAGAAAAATCATTGCTTGATCACCTCTGGGCAGATCATTGCTTTTCCGAAGTACCACATTTATTTTCTTCTCTGAGACAGGTAAGGAGAAAAGTCCTCTCATATTTTTAATGGTTAAGAAAACTAAAGAGAGAGGTAGGAAGTTGCTTTGCCTAAAGTCAAAAGCAATCCTGAGAAGAATACAGTTAAGTTTTCCTTCCTCCCAACCCTAGAATTTTTTCTATTCATGTCTTCTCCCTCATCTCTGCAAAGGAAGTGTATGCCAAATAAACTTAGTTTAGAACACCAACCCCCTCCCTTGATCTGAAGTAGATAGAATGAAAGGGAAGGTGGGTGGGAAATAAATACTAATTAAGCCTTTCCTTCCTGGCTTTTGTCTTCCATTGTGACAGATACTTGCGGAGATTTCTGCTCATTAACAAGAACTAAAAGCTAAACCTTGTTGTCCTCTGGTTTTGAATAAAGAAACAGAAAGTCAAGAGGCTGAATCACTTCTGGAAATGCAAAGAGATTCAAAGTGGTATTTTCTTTTCCAAGTCTCATATTTGTGCTTTTTCTTTTAAAGCAGTCTCAACCTTGACACCATTGATGGCTTGGGCCGGATGGTTATTAAACTGGGAATTTCTCTGTCTGTTGTAGGACATTTGCATCATCCCTGATGTTTACCTTTTACAGGCCAGCATCCTTCCAGACAGACTTGTGACAGCCAAATAGATTTCCATGTGCCACCGGGAGGCAGAGAGACAGGATGAGCCTTGTTGAGCACTGTTCTATAGAAAGGGACTACTTCTATGAGGGGAATTAAGGAATAGCCTTTCAGTGGGACTTAATCCCTTGAACTTTAATACTCTAGCTTCTTTAGCTTTCTCTTTGTACCTTCCTGTCACATTTTCACTGAAAATTCTCAATCTGCAATTCTGGCAAAAATAATCACAAGCTGAGAAGTTCCCAAACTCTGTTCCAGAAATATCATTCTATGAGCATTCGTATACATGTCCATATAGACTAGATAAAAATACAGCTACACATCTTCTCTACCACTAATTAGAGAAGACACAACTACAATTCCTGCTGTGAATGCTCACATGGAGGCACTACCATGCTACTGGTAGAGAAAGGAAATTGTCATGTGAATGCAGACTACAGCCATGACACCCCACCCCCTAATCTCTCACTCTCTTTGTCCCACACACCCAGCTTTGCTTCCATCAATGATTGATCACTGGCTTTTATTGAAGCAATACTGGTTACAAGCCAAATGGTGCCTCACACAAGACAAAACTCAAAACTTATTGGTTCATGATGATAAAGGACAGGTAAAGTAATGAAAAAACATGAAAATTTAACTTTTTTTTTCAGACATTTGTTACAGAAAATTCATGATTCTTGTACTAAATCCATCAATCAATTTATAAGTAGCTAAAATGAGGCACATCATTCCCAATCTGTGTTTGTAAAAGTGATTTACATGTAACTGAGCCTTGACCCCCCCACCCACAAATCAGATATAAATGTTCAAGTTCCTTGTGTGTGTGTGTGTGTGATGAAAATGGTTAGAGGATGAAAAGTGAAGGGCCAATGATGAAATTATAGTATTATTTCAAAACCACAAAATTATAAAACCAATCAAATAAAACCATCTTGATATGAAAATGACATAAGTTTTGCTTATACCCTATGTATATACACTTTAAGTGATTTCCAGGTTATTTGCAGTAACTAGTAGAGTATAAATGCTAATGAGTTTCTATTCAACTGTAGAGAATAGGGGAAAAATGCAGAAAACAATCTACATTCATGTTCAGCACAAAGGAAGCATTTTGATTTGAAGTGCTTTGAACCCGCTAATGCATAGCCTGCAGATCATGAAAGGCCACCTCTGTCTGTCTACCTCTTTACATATCTGATAAACATCATTCATAAAAGAATGTCAATTGAGATTTATATTGCTGGCTTTTAAAATATGGAATTTAATATTCTGGCTCTGTGACTAAGGTCAGCCTTACTGAGAGTTCCTGAAAGTAAAATAAAATGAGACAATAAAGAATAAAACCATTGTCAATCCCTAAACCATGCTATTATGTCTTTCCCATTGTTTTGCCCACCAGAATCCTGCTTCCCATTTTTTTCCTAAACAGTTTATTGTTTTAAGGGTTGATTTAAATATTTTATTCATATGTTTCTCTACATGTATGTATGCATACATAAATGCAGGTGCCCATGGAGATCAGAAGGGCTTGGCAGATCCCTTAGGGATAAGATACAGGAGATTGTCAGCTGCCCAGCATAGGAGTTGGTAACCCAGCTAGAATCCTTAGCAAGAGTCATATCTGCTTTTAACTGCTCAGCCATCTCTCAAACTCATAGACATTTTATTTTTCACTTTTATATTTCAATGTTTTATAGAAATAAAATCTGTAAAAGCAATTACTTCTGACCGTGGGATCTCAGATAGATTGTCCCTCTTCACTTTATAATTTAATATAATATAATATAATATAGACAGTATCCTTTCAAATATACTCCCTCAAAAATACCATGGTCCTAGTAATTTTAGTAGGTATTAATTATTGATTTTAGAAATTCATTGCTTTAAGGTCTTTTATAAGAGAACACAGTTTCTTGCTCATATTTGTTTCTGGAAATCTTTTCCAGGCTTTCTAATTTGTGCAGAGGTTTTCTGTTTGGACTAGAGTCTTTGCATTTAGAGGCCTGGAAAATCATCTTGTATGAAATCGGTCACTGTTTAGGATCTTGCACAGAATGGAATAAATATTCCCTTCCTATTCCATTCCTAAATAGTGTCTATGGAAATTATCAGTGATTCTGAACATTGGCGTAATCTCTGTGCAAAGTGACATTATCAGAGGTATGGAATGGCACTGACATGGAGAATCAGAAAATGCCATATAAGAGAAAGTAATTTGCAAAAGTACAGTAGGCCATCACAGAGATGCCCAAACATCTTTAAGTGATAGACATGCCATGGATGCTCGCATATTTATTCTGGAGAACAACAGTTAAATACCTGATTCATGTCAGCAGTTAGCCTGCCTTGTGCTTAAAAGCATATAAGTTACTTTAAAATTTGCACATGTGGACCTTGCAAACCCACTGGGTCACTAATCAAAAACAAAAGACAGAAATGAAAGTGGATAGAGATTTAGTGGAAGGCAGGCAGTAATGAGAAGAGAACAAGAGGGGTGGAGGAATGGATGTGACCAGAATGCATTATACACATGTATGAATGTGTTAAAGAATAAGTTATTAAAAGTATAAAAACTTTTGTTTTGGATATAGAGATGCAATATTTTCCCAAGTCCTGGGATAGCTTATTTGGAGTCTTTTGGCTGCATACTTAAAAATATGGCTCTAAAAGTGTGTGTAATTAAATGAACACAACCAAACAAAAACAAAAAGTGAACATAAGTGTGAATGATTCAGTAACATGTACTTTGAAGCAGATGGCATTTGTTCCAAAGTATAAATATTTAATACATGTTGGATTGATATTCATGCAATAGAGTCGAGTGTAGTCAATGATCCATCACTGAGCTTACCCACTTTTGAATAAAAAATCATAAAGAAATTTAGAATCAATATATGGATACCTGTGTCGATTAATTTCAATTTTCATCTTGCTATATTTTAGAATGACCTGGGAGATGGTCCTCTGGGCATGTCTCTGGAAGTTCATCTTGATTACTAACTGGACAGAGAAGAACTGCACATTGTAGGTGGTACCATTCCATTGGTTGGGATCCTGAACTGAGTAGGAAGGAGAGAGGAAGCTGAAGACCAGGATTCATCTTTCAGTGATCACTGGCTTCAGAGACAATATGACCAGCTCCTCTGTCTGCAAACTTTCACTGGAATGAGAGACTATACCTCCAAGTGGTGAGATGAACAAGCTCTTCCATAAGTTGTTTTTATTAAAGTATTCTTTTTTAAATCACAACAACAGGAAAGCTAACTAACATACCATCTAAGAAGGAAATTTTTAGGCTACATGATCAAGATATAGCTAGACAAATACCCAAGCAGAGGTAATTTCAAAAAATAATAAAATAAAATAAAATAGAACACAACCTTTATGTTGTCTTTGGCAAATTAGATAATTTTCCTGAGGACAGTCAATCAATCCATGTGAAGTTTATTATATAAAGGAGACTACATAAGGAGAAAGAAGGCTGGAGGAAAGTGTAACTGAGTTGGTCAGAAGTGTCCCAGGTTGTATTGGTGGGCACTGGTATTTCACTGAATTATTGGAAAAGAAAGAAAAGAAAACCTTACTATTCCATCAAACATTAAGTATACCTCATTCAGTATGAAGATCCTAGTAAATTAATTGCATTGTGACTAAGAACATTGATAGTTTGGCATTATAAAGATACACACACACACACACACACACACACACACACACAAACACACACACACACATGAAATAATGATTCACACATATCTTATGCCATGGTTATGTAACATATTTGCATGATGTGAATAAATAAAAGCTATAATCTTCGCTATGGAGCAGAACAAAAAAAGAATATTAATCAGTTCTTTGTTGAATTTGTGCTATAACTTCGGCACTGTACTAGGTTCTGGGATTAAAACAGTACAAGATAAAACTATTATTGTTCTAAAACATGAGCATGAATAAAGGGAAGGAAATAAAAGAAGCAAGAAGATGGTCAATTTTGTTATTGGTTAGTATGCAACCTGTATGATAGGAAATGTGAGAAAATAGTTTGCAGAAGAAATGTATTTAGTACTGGATAGTACTACTTGCTAACCCCAACCATTCCCTCTTTGGATTCACAACTAATATAATATAATATTATATATAATATAATATAATATATATATATATATATATATATATATATATATATATATCATAGAAAATAATGTTCTCAGAAGTCATGTGCCTCATTTTAGTCTCATCTACAAAAATATCTACCCAACATTCTTATTTTTATCGCTTCACAAAGTAGCATGAATAAATTTTCCTTTTTGCCAAAATTTGGGAAATAATTTTTTGAATCCAGGAAATGAAACATATATTGCTGGTGATCTCCAGTAGTCTGGCCAGAAGCTATCCAAGTGAATGGTGGCATCAGCTATGAGTGAAATTAGACATTTCAAGGCAGCAAAACAAGCAGTGAGTGGTAGTCGTGACTGCAGACTAGCAACAAGGCAGGGGTTGTAGTTCATTCCACATTTCATTTTTGTGTTTCCCAAGGAAAAGTAGAGTAGCTAATTGTGATGCACGTGGACCTTGCCTTAAGATAACTGCCACATGGAACTCTCGACACACAGCAAATTCAAACACAGAAATCTCAAATCTTGAGATAGGCAAGAGTAGACCTAGCTCTTTCCATTTCCCTACCTGCCTCAGGAGCTCATAACCAGGTGATCCCCAACCACATGGTCACAGTCAGACAATCACGAGCATCTGGATGCCTCTCCATACTAATAATGTATCTCAGTACCCTTATCCTTCAGTCAATAACCTTTTACCTTCATGTATATTTTCACACTGTTCCCCAAAACTATGTCACCCTCTATTCACCCTAAATAAAAATGCATGCCTTCAAACCCACCTCTAATAAAGAAATATAAACAACCTAAGATAGTCACAGAAAGGTGCTTCAATGAAGATCATTGGAGAAGACCTTTGTATAAAATGTACATAACACTAAGATCCTCAGAGAAGCCCTTTCCACACTCCCCCTGCCCCAACTGGGCTTGTATCCTGTTCATCAAGGATTCGGCCTCCCTGTTCCAGCCTGGCAGGCAGGAGTGTCTGATGCCCCAGAGGGTGCAGAAGATAAATAAGTCTGCACGCCCCATCCTTTCTGACCTTTGAACTTTCCACTTTGAGACAGTGTACTGGCAACCACACTGACAAGAGAGCACTGACATAGATCTATAGCTAATTCTACAGCCTACACGAAGTATCAGAAGGTGAGCTGTGCAAGGAGAGGGATGTTGTGGTTGCTGCATTTCACTATTTGTATTCTTTATAGGACTGTGGCAGTTCATGCTGTCAACTACATACACTCTAGAATCATGTTAGAAGAGAATCTCAAAGTGGATTCATCCAAATCAGGTTAGCCTGATTATAGTCATATAATAATCATGTGTGTGGAAGATTCTATTAATTAATTGATGTGAGAAGACCCAACCCTTTGTAGCAGTACTATCCCTTAGGTAAGGGATGCTGAAATTGGATAAGAGTGGAGAAACTGGGCAGAGGCAAAATATGCATGCACACATTCCTTCCTTGTTCTTGTGGACGGAATGCAAAGAACTCTTTCAATTTTCTCCCATTGTATACATGAACTATAACCAGGAACTGTGACCTAAAATAAACTAATTTTCTTTTAAGTTGCCTTTGTCATACTAATTTATCACAGCAATAGGAAAATAAAACTAGGTCAACAATCAAGGCTCATACTACCCATGTTCTGGTTGTATTTTTAGATAAAAGCTCTGGGTCAGGTCCTTTCTAGGAGTTGTAGAGTCCAGTAAAGGAGAGCATGGTAGCTTGAATGAGAAATGGCCCCCATAGGTTCATGTATTTGAACACTTGAATCCCAGTTGGTGGCACTGTTTAGGCATCTTCTGATACCTTTAAGAGGTATAGTCACTATAGAGGAAATATACCACAGGTGGTAGGCTTTGAGAATTTATAGCCTGTTCTACAAATTCCTGTTCTACCCTCCATGCTACCTTTGACCTGTATGTAGATGAGATGTAATCTTATTGCTTTCTGCTTCAGCGGCTATGCCTCCCCACCACACCCCATGATGGTCTCTATCCATTTAGAACCATGAAGTAAAATTAATGCTTTCATTTATAAGTTGTTTTGGTCATGGTATTTTATCACAGCATCAGAAAGTAACTAATGTACAGAGTTGAGACACTTTTCCATGTGTCTAATGATTGACTTGTGATTTAAATATCAAATATCTTCCACAGGCCCATGAATTTGGATGTTTTTTCCTAGTTGCTAATACTTTTTATAGAGAATATGGAATTAGTATGAAGTGGATCCTCATAGGAGGAGGTACATCATTGGATGTGGACTTTTAAGGTTTATTGTCTCACCCCACTTCCTGTTCTCTCTGGGTCCTGTTTCATACTCCAACTGCCATGCCTTTCTCCTATGTTCCCATGATAGACTGGAACCACAAGTCAAGATTAATACTTTGGTCTATCAGTTGATTTTGGTCTTAATGTTTTATCACAGCTACAGGAAAGTAATCAGTACTGACTGGGAGGGCTTAACTGTTTATTTTTTGAGAAGTCTAAGAGTTATTCCATAGTTTCATCCCAGCACCAGAACTCCTGGTAAGATAATGAGATCTCTTGAGAACTTATTTTAATCTATGTTCATCTGCTCAATCTAAATTCCTTGACCTCCTATGGCTGTTAATTCCAAGGGCATTTCCTACTAAACTTACATTTATATTGTTGTCTCAAGACTAACTTCTAAAAGGCCCTATAAGATACAATAATTATAATTTCCACTTTATCCAAGGATATTTCAACCTCAGTGCCCAAAAGGTTTGAACTACAGTAGGAATTGCAGTGGTTTGATGGTTAGTATATATTTTCAAGTTGATAAATAAAGAATCATCCTGAAATTGCTCTCTCGGTAGGTCTATGGAAAAATATCAAATTAAGTTCATGATAAAAAAGATGCACCTAACTTATGGTGAGATCATTTCTGGAGCAAAGGGATCCTAAACTGTACAAACCAGGAAAGAAAACTGAGCAAAAGCATACAGGCACTCTCTATGCTCTGTTTATTGACTATCATTATGATATGACTAGCTCCTTCAAGTTCCTACTACCTTGACTTTTCTGACATAATGAACTTCACTTTGTAGTGATCCAGAATAAGTTGCTTTTGTCACAGTATTTTTATTATGACAAGAGGAAAAATACTAAGATTAGAGTTCTTTAAGAAAAAAAATTCTACCAGTTCAAGGGATAAACTGTATCCTTATGCACACCCTCACTTAAACCAAAGGTGACCCAATACCACCTCTATTCAACATCTTAGAAAATTCCAAAATGATTTTTTAAGAATCCTTGGAGTCCACTATTTTCTTTACAAAATGATGCCCACATGGGCACTAAGCAAGTGTCAAATGCTTCATTAATGCTCTACTTCAGTTAATTACAGTTTGCAGTACAGAGATATATCTCTAAATGTAGGGATTTCAGGTCATATTTATTGAGGGATTAATGTATTACATGTTCATGATAGTTTGTTAACTAGCCAATAGGAGTCATTATCTAAAGAAATCCTTCATTAGTGGATTTGGGTGATCTGAGAGTACTTAAGTGAGAATCAATAATCCTTATCCTGTTTAAAGCATTCTAGTAAAGATAATCAGGATTCAATACAGGCACAGATATGACATCCCCAGATTTTTAAGATTTGATCTTTAACTGAGATCAAAGAGACAATTTTTAGCATGAAGTCAGAAGAAACTAAGTTAGAAAGATTTTACAAGTTCTCTGACAGCATATTGTGACCCTCTTCTGACATTGTTCATTTTATTTATGTAAAGAAATTGTTACAAGGTCTTGAACACTGCTAATATAACCAACTGATTGTAAACCAAATAAACATGCATCTCTCAAAGCTCAGTTATTATCTAATTGGCTCACTACTTACTCTCAGTGTGGTTATTTTTACAATATTGTAATGTCAACATTTGGCAGGCATACTTAGACAAAATATTGTATTATGCTTTCTAAGAAACAGCACTAAAAGAAATGGGTTTGATGGAAGTGGAATATTCACACAGTTATTCTTAAGAATTTTACAAGGCTCAGAATAATATAATCAGTGTGGATTTTATATATAACATAAACAATTACTATAAGAAAAGAAAATATTTGGTAACCACATTTCAGGAAGTTAAGAATGCCTCTATATGTAAGTGTGAGCATGCATGTGTAAGGTACATTGTATTAGTATATTTTCAGGTGCTATTTGAGCTAACTCTAAAACTGTCAGGGATTCTTCCACCCTACACATCATGCCTAAGTATATTAATGTCAAAGGTCCTCAGGGAATAGGTGGACCTGCTCTAAATCTGACAGAAATGTTAAGAAAAACAATGCGGCTCAAGAGTAAACACATTATTCTCTTGAGAACAGCTGAATGATATTTCAACTATTTCAACAGATTACTTTTGTTCATTCTATGGCATGAATGTATCAACAGATTAAAAAAAATATGTCAGAAATTCATCTCTAGAAGGCTAAGTCATGGGGAAAACACAATCAGAAACTCAAGTTGGTGGTTTTCATAGCCCCATTCTATTTCTGCCACATGCTGTGGTGCCCACATGATGTCATCTCTCTATTTGTTGCTATTTTCTTCTACTCTAAAGTCTCACTGTAGGGCACATTTTGATCAGCCTGACATTCTCCACCAGGATCTCTAGTTGTTTTATATTCTGAGAACCCAATTTTATGTGTCCCCCAACTCTTCCCCTTTCCTCCTATCTTTATCTATCAAATATCTGTCTATCTGTCTGCCTATCCATCCATCCATCTATCTATCTATCTATCTATCTATCTATCTATCTATCTATCTATCTATCTATCTATCTATCATCTATCTATCATTAAAATACCTACTTGCTACATGCTATTTTTTCTTTTACTTTGGCTTACACTTACTTGATAAACTTACTAATACAAAACCAAACAAGTGACTCTCATAGCTCATAATCTGGACCAAGCAGAACAAGAATACAGGCATGATGTATTCTTTATGATCCTTTAACTTACTCATGTATTTCACTATTTCAACCCAGCCCTTCTTGAACCTATCACTTTCCTTCATATCTTCCTCTTGAGTACTTTTTTGTTCATTCTATTTGTAAGTCATGGACTCTGACATAAGTTTATATATTTCTGCAAAGCACATTAAACACATATGTGTTTGTGTGTGTGTATGTGTGTGTATGTGTTTTCTCACACATACAGGTTAAATTTGGCAAGGGTCTTCTTGATCAGTGATTTCTTTCTCTTAATATTGAAGACAATGTTTCTCTCTGAACATCAGAATCATCTGTTCACTTAGTATAGCTAGCCCATTAGCACCATTGTTCTCTTTGTCTTTGCCTCCTTCAATGTTAGGATTAGAAATGTGCCATGCACAACTCTTAATTGGTGCTGGATGACTAAACTAAAGGACTCCTGCTTGCACTTTACTTATTGAGCACTCTCCTAGAATCCAGGCCATCACTTTTATAAGTAGTTTCACCACAACACTACCTTGTTCATGTTTATGGCTATTACTTATATATTCTTTGACCCTATAACAAGATAACTGAATGTTTGTTGAATAAACTATGTAATCCACAAGACAGAACTTCTTAGCCACCTAAGTAAGGTTGCCCATCATAATATGTGCTTATTGAATATTTAAGCTCAGTCCATTGGGATAGTTCTCCTCCAGGCAGGTCTATTCCTGGACCTTCAGGATACTGACAGTAACTTGTTTGCAGAGAGATGCCTGATGCCCAGGAGAACCTCACTGCTGATCCTGATGAAGGGTATGGACAAGAACCAGGACCTCTCCTTCCTTGTCCTTAAGAAAAACAGCATTTTCTCTTCCTTGTGTGACTTTATGAGATTGCTCTAAGAATGAATAAGGACATGCTGCCAGGCAGCATGGAGTCATAGGACTAGGAAACTTCATCCATCAAATCCCACTGCCAACACAATTCTCGAAGCTTTCCAATTTTTAAAGAATTGTAGAAAATGAATCTACCATTTGTTAGGAGGGCTGGAAAAATAATCAGATTTATTGTATAGAAATATGAAGAATATATGATTTTTTTTTTTAGTTTTTGTAATGTATCCATTCACATGAGTCTAGGATTGCATTAATATATTACCAAGCAATTTCAGAAATTGAAAGGCATGTTTAAACATGTACATTTGAAATCTCAGAAATATTCATGGTAGGAAAATTTTGCTACTTGCTGGCATTTATCCTACTACATTGTTTATAAGTCAGTAGCCAGAACTTATTATTTCTTCCTGCGAAGCTGAGCCTCTTACTCTCTGATGTGGTTTGTTAGCACTAAAGCACCAATGCCTTCATGGATTATTGATGTGAGTGCTAGTATGGATGTGATATCCTACAAAGCTTGTCACATAACTTTTTAAAGTATTAGTACTATCCAACAATTTATTTATTTTTTTCTAAATTTTCTGATTATAGCTAGTGGGTAGAAGTGTGACATTCAAAAGTATTAATTAAAAACCAAACCAAACCAATCCAATCCATACCAAACCAATCAACCAACCAAACAAACCATAAAAACTTTAAGGGGTTGGAGAGATGGCTCAGCTGTTAAGAGCAATATTTCCCTCCCCCCGCCCCAGAGGATCTAGTTTCAGTTCCCATCACAACAGCTCACAAATATCTGTGTATCAAAGTCTGAGGGATCCTTTAGATACACATGCAGGCAAAACACCAATGCTTATATAATAAAGATAAATATTTTCTTATTAAAAATTAAAAACAAAATTATGCTATAGGCCAGTAAGATGGACTAATGTGGTTGAACGAGCTAGGCATTTGCTGAGAAGCCTGAAGACTCAAGTTAAGTTTCCAGGATCCATATGGTAGGAGAGAAACAGCACCCACTTATTGGCTTTTGACATGCATATTCATACCTCAGCACACAACCACTTCAGAGTAAATAACTAACATATAGTTTTTTTGAAGTTTAAACTATGCATACAATTGTGTCTAAAGTAAAAAATAGTGTCTCCCTAATATCCTTCTCCAAATTATTCTCATTTTAATGTACATTTATTTGATGAAATCATTAAGATTTCTCAAAAAAGGACTTTGCCCAGGTTCAGTAAATGCAAATTTGTGGCTCTCCAATAAATAGTGTGTAGGACATTTGAAAATAATAGAACCACTAAATAGAGATAGCATCAGAGGTTTCCAAACTTTCTTGGCTCATGGCACTTCAAGTGTCTTACAACTAGATTCATTAAGTTGTCATAATCAAGAAAATTCCTAATATACTGTTTTAAGTGGTTAAGAACATGAAGGGCCATGTATTTTCAACCCAACAGCCTGCTGTCATTGCTTGACTTCTCTGATTTTAGACATATAAGGACACAGCCAGACACGTTTGCAGTTCACAAAGGCACGTATATAGTCACTCATATAAATGGTCCAATTATCAAGCTACAGTGCTTTAACTTTCCAAATAGCACCAAAACCCAATATTTGTTTCTAAAGATTGTGTGTATAATATATGTGTGTGTGATGTATGTATGAATACATGTCTATGTGTCAATGTATGTGTGAGTATGCCTACACACACACACACACACACACACACACACACACACATTCAGGCCCATAGGGGCCAGAGAATGATTCAGGTTTCTTTCTCTGTCACTGTCTTCTTATATTTTAAGTGTAATCTTATTATACTTACTTATTTATTTCTTCATTTGTGTGTGTATTAGTATTGATGTATCCATATGTGGCGATCAGAGAACAACCTGTGTGAATTTATTCTCCCCTTCCTTGGATCCTTGACAGGAAGTCCAACTTACTAGACAATGCAGAGGGCACCTTTATCCATTGACACATGAAGTCACCTTGTCCTATCTTGTTTTCTATTGGTAAGATAAAGAGCTTTATCAAAACAATTTGGAGAGAAAAGGACTTACTTGATTGCTTATCCCAGGTCATATCATATGAGGAAATCAAGGCAGAAAATCAAGGCAGGAATCTGGAGGCAGGAACTAAAGCAAAGTCTATGGTGAATGTTGCTTACTTTCTTGCTTCTCTTGACTTGCTCAACTTGTTTTCTTATAGCATCCAGCACTACCTACTTACACACACACACGCACACACACACACACACACACACACACACACACACACATGTCATAAAGTTACTTTCATAATGAAGCTTAAGTTATTAATTCATATATATGTGTGTGTATTCATATACTTTATTATTAAATATTTAAAATCTGTATATATATTCATATGTTTAATTATTAAAGTTTTACTATTACAATACTTGGTGCTGTCACATATAAGATGTTTTATGGTATATAAAAATCATTCAGTTCCTTAATGAGGTAAAGAAAAATCTCACAGTTAGGTTCTCTTATATGAAAATCAGAAATGAATTGGCAATAAAGGTTTGACTATCACTGCTCCTTGGGATGGCTGAGTTTTGCATTCAGTGACAAGGTTAAAATTTATTTGGGAAAAGAGGGCTGAAAGCTTCCCAAGAGATTTTATATGACTGAAGCTTTCCAAGTTCTAGGTCCACTTACATCAGACCTCAATAACAGTTGTAGTGTGAAAAACTCATTCTAGCTGCATCTAACATAATTTTACATTCAGAAGCATGTCTCCCTGATATATTTTGGAAGCCAAGATTGTCATAATCCACAGATATCCTTTTCCTAAGAACTCATCTTAGACATCCACCAACCCAACTTCCAGTTTTTCTTTTATTTTGGGATGAGAGAAATGATGTGTTTATATTATAATCTACAAAATGTTTTTAAATATATATTTGTATTATCTATGTGTATCTGTGTGTGTGTTTGTGTGAGCAGATACAATACATGTATTGATACCGACAGAAGATAGAGAAGGGTATTTGAACTCTTGGATCTGGAGTCATAAGTAGTTGTAAAGAACAATTCATTGAGCCAGGAAACAATATTTGAGTCCTCTACAGGATCAATGTGTGCTCTTAACTACTGAGCCATCTTCTGAGCCCTTTGTTGATGGGTTTTTTTCTCCTAGTAATACAATTGCCAACACAAGTTATTTAATCCTATTATCCATATTATCTCCATGGCTCCCAGAATTTGCTAACCTATATGGTAAGAGAAATGCATATATGAACAAGTTCTTTTCTATTATTTTTCTGTGGGGGAAAGACTCAAGTTCTTATGCTTATGTATTTTCCAATGTATCATCAGAGATCATTTTGCTGCATATATTTACATCATCAGGAAAAATGTATAGGAACAATTATGTCAATGATGAGAAAAATGTTTTCAATGAGAATACACAAAAATAAAATTAAGGAGGTGACAAAATAGGTCATCTATACATTTTAAAGCTGGTGTTTTTGATTTATGTTTATTAATGTGAGTCATTGTGTGACTATGGAGACCTGAAGAGGGTGTCAGATTCCCTGGAACTGGAATTAGAGACAGGTGTGAGCTAGCCATTGTGATTACTGGCCGGTGCACTAGGTCCTTCGCACAATCAGCAAGCGCTTATAACCATTAAGGCACCTCTCCAGTCCAGCATAACAGGCTGTTCAAGTAGCTAAGTATTGCACTTGATTGTGTTTCTTGGCAGTCTCTGGAGCATTTTGCTCTCTTCTTTTTGTAACAGATGTTTACAGGACTCACACTTTTTCCTCAGCCCGTTTTAATTCCATCCTTATTGCTGTTTCTGAGTAAAACTACTTAAGCTAAATTGATTATGCTGGTAATTCAGGTACATCAAAATTCTGTTGATTTCAATAAACAAGATGGTGCCAGTGATTTCAAAGGAGTTAGTGCTATAAGTGTAGATGTAAGTTTTAACTTAGAGCTGGAGGAATGGTGCAGCAGTTAAGAGCTCTTGCTGCTCTTGCTGGAACCTGGGTTTGGTTTCTGGCATCCACATTAGGCAGCTCATAACTACTTGTAACTCCTGCTTCATGGGACTCAACACCATTTTTGGCCTATTTGTGTAATGATACATATGTGACACATACTAGCATAAACTCACACATCCACAAACAACTAGAAATATTCCAAATGTTAACCAAGCAATTCAAAATCCAATAGTTTCCCCAATTTACTCACAGAGTATCACCTTTCCATTCTGCTTTGTAGTCTTCAGTTGTTAGCTTAACACGATATCACCGAAGGTCCCCTTTGCCTTGTAATCAATGAGAAAGTGTGCCAAAGGCAAGAGGAATAATTTTCTATCTTCTACAACATAGATCTCTGGCCAGATATTGAACTTCTTTTATTACCTTCATTCAGATCACACTAAAAATTGAATAACATTCATGCAGTTTCTGCTGTGGTAAAGCATCCCAGGAAAGGTGAGCAGGTGTCAGGTTTCTAATGCTGAATTATTCCTTGGGTGATGTAAATGACAGGTTCCCAGTTTTCCTGTGTATGTCATTCTGTACCTCAATAGCAATTAAAGCTGCTGTGCAAATATATTCTTCCTCATGTGACATAGAAGCTTGAAACCCACTACTTGCATTTCAGTACTTAAGAAAAAGAACCTATCACTCGAAAAGACTAGGCATAACTTCTGTGCTCCCATTGAGTTTGAGAATGAAGCAGATAGAGAGGCACATGATGTCTCACTCTAGACAGTCAGTTTCATAATCTTTGCCTCATATACTACCCCGAAAAGGTTTCTTATCTTTTTCTTTTTGCATTGTGTGTGTTTGGTGTGTGTGTGTGTGTGTGTGTGTGTGTGTGTGCACGCGCACTGATAAATGTGAGCTCCCTGGTGAGCATATGGAGATCAGAAAACTTGCAGAAGTCAGTTCTCTTTCCTCTCTTTTCTTTTCCTTTCCTCTTTTCTACTCTGCTCTCATCTCCCCTTGCCCCACCTCTTTCCCTGCTTCTCCCTGTCTCTGTCTATGTGTATGTACAAATGTGTTCAGAAGCTTGGAGAGGCCAGAAGTCTCGTACTCTGGAAGCTGGAGTTACAGAAAGTTATGAGGTACTCAAGATGGTTGTTGGGAGTTGAACCTGAGTCCTCTGTGATAGCGCCAAGAGCTCAAACAATGAATCATTTTTCCAACCCTACGAAGTACATTGGTGCTAGTAGTCAAACCAATGTATGGTTGACTATTATTATCTTTAATGTTTTGTTTATTTTAAACCTCACACATATGAAAAGAAGCTTATGTTGCAGGAAACAATAGCAATATTTTTATTTTCTTTTTTTATATAGTTATTGTTATTTTAAATTATGTGCCTGTATGAAAGTGTGCGCATGTGTGGGAAGTTGTCTTCAGGAGCTAGAGAGGGCATTGGATCCCTCTGAGCTGAAGCTAAAGGTTACTGTGAGCTTCTTAGTGTTGGCATTGGAAATTGAACTCAAGTTTTCTGTAAAAGCAAGTTTTCTTAACTGTTGGGCCATCTGTCCAGCCCTAGAACCCATATTTTCTAAGCGCTTAACTTTCTGGGTGACTGGTCATATACTTGTCTTTTAACTCAGCTCTAAGAAGGTGGGAAAGCTTGGCTTTACTTATCTTGGTTTATTTCCTTGCATTCAAACAATGCTTTTTATCTTGCATTGCTATAACATTTTCTGGTTTTTATCTTCTGAACTTTCATCTTACAGCGTGACAAAAAAAATCCCTGAGGCAAAGTAGAACCAGACAACTCCAACTGAAGGAAGACAACTTGGGACTCCTGCAGCAGGTCTGCAGTTCAGTCTAAGTTTAATTCTTGTACTATTCACTATATACTTAACTACAAACCAATAAATAATCAGTTGATCAATGAACTATTTTTATTATCAATGACAATGTGCAGTCACAAAGCATATTATGAACCATAAAACACTGCAGTCTACTATCAAAAGCCCAATGAAAGGTAAAATAAGTAGTTTCACGATGATTACCAGTTTTACAGATGATAGTGTTGAGGTCTACTGGTCTCTAACACATGTTCTCATATTACACTGTTAGCAGATTCTAAGAGTAGAGATAGGTCTTCTTGTTCCAGTATTCTTTCTTTCCCTGAAACATGCTTCCTCATTTAACATTAGGCATTAAACTTGAATACACAAACACAAAATTAACAAGCCTTTCTGAACACATTTCAAACAAGACAATATATTACTGAGACCTAAAAATGAATTACTTCTACCCCAAACTCATATGTAAGTAAACACTGAACACTGACTTACATTAGTATCAGAGAAGGAAATCTCTTTATGTTGGAATATTAGTGCTCAAGGAAATACAAGAACACATATAAACTGTTATTTTAATAATGCGTAGGATATTTTAGCTTCTGCTGTTCTATACTATCCTGTATCCTATATCCTAAGGAACATGATAAGGCCATTTTAAACATTGTTAAAGGTTAACTTTTATTTGTGTATATGAGTGTGGGTGAGAGGGTAGTATATGCCTATGAATGTGAGTATTCACTAAAGCTAGAAAAAGGGTATCTGCTCTCCTGGAACTGGAGAGTATCCAGTTGATAACTCCCATCATGGATCTTGGGAAATGAACTTAGGTTCTTTTCAAGAGTAACAGCAGTTTTACTATCTGATTCCTGCCCCAGACTCTGTTAGAAATGAGAAATAAAGTGAGGTAATTAATGAGTTGCTAATGGACATGACAATGGGATGTGGAGTGAGATGTTTCTGCTAATTTGCATATTATTCAAGAATGCAGACTTTGGAGTCCAGTCAACAGAGACTGCCACTGATTATTGTCTTGAACTAAACCACATTATTTAATGTTTCTGAGATTTGATTTCTTTATTTTTAAAATGAGGGATAGTAGACCAAAGCTGCAGACTGTAAAAATGGCAACACTTATGTAGCTCTTAGAGTGTTTAAAATGATCTTCACAATGGGTGTAGTGATAATTATGGGTGTAGTGATAATTACTACAGTAGTAGTCCACATATACTATTTAGTCTTTTACTTCATTTGGTTTTAGACAACTATTGTCTGTAAGCATAAAATTGAAAATCCCAGAAGCAATTAATCCATAGTCTTTTAAATGAACATCTTTGGGAATGGTAGAATAAAACCTTACAACACACAGCTCTGTTCAGTATAAGACATGAACAATTCTGTTTCCAACATTTCACTGAGGACACTATCAGGCAATCACTTGCTGAATAACTACCTCATTTATTGTATCAATTGTCACAATTCTGGAGATGGAAGACATTATTCTCAAAGAACTGGATGGCTTAACCTAATTTCATCACATTGCCTCTGTCCTCTAACTTATTACACCTAGTCATTTAGGTAGCACAGCTTCACTGGTGTTTTAAATAGGACACCAGAGACTCATATAGTCGGTTCCCAGTTGGTAGAACTCTTTGAGAAGTGTGGGCTGTTGAAGGAAGTGTGCCACTGGTGATAAACTTTGAGGTTTCAAAAATCTATGCCACCTACAGTTAGTTCTTTCTGCCTCATATATATGGATCAAGGTAGTAGTTTTCTGCTACTACCTCAGTGGTATGTCTGGTAGATAGAGCACAGACTAAACTTATGAAACTGTAATGAAGCCCCTGATTAAATACTTTCTTCTATAAGGTGCTTTGGTCATGGTGTCTCTTTACATAAACAAAATTGTGACTAAGATAATCATGTACCCTAACCATCTAGAGTTTGAACCTCAAATTAAATGTTTACTTTTATAAGTTGTCTTGGTCATGTTTTGTCACAGAAACTGGAAAATAACTATGACAGAAGTTGGTACCAGGAGTGGGGTAATTCTATTCTATACCTTATCATGCTAGATTTCTTGGAGCAATATTTAAAAAGAAATGGGGATTTAGAACTAATGGTTGAATACTGTAATTAGGAGTTAATGGGCCATCCTAATAGAAGCATGAAGGACAATAGTGCCCAGCAGAATGTGTATTATGGATGCTAATGTGAAGCACTTTCAGAAAAGGAACAATATTAACAATGGGAGTCCATTTTTGAACATTTTGGCAAAGAATGTGACTTAGTTTTGTTATTGTAATAAGAATCTACCTGAGTCTAAATGGAAAAGCTTCTAACTAATTTCACTGGCAGAGATTTCAAGACAGCCTTAAATTGACTCTAATATATGGTTATCTGTGACTACTCTTATACATGTATAGCATGAAAAAGAGAAATTGAGGCAAAAATAAATACAAAAGGTACAGTTTGAGAAAAAAATAGAGCCAAAAAATATCATGTTGGAATCAAAATTTATGCTGAAGGAATGAGAGAGGTCTGATCCAGACATGAATAGAGGGAGTACTGCCCTTAGAGAAAGATTCTCCCACCTAGCTAAGTTACCAATTTATAAAAGGGAAAGCCTAAGGAATGCTAAGTCTCTAAAAAGACTCAACAAATAAAAGCTATGTAAATGTGATTTGAGGAGGAGGCTAGGCTCCCTCATAAAGGGGGCTAAAAATTATAGAGTTGGACACTCTATCTTCAGTCATGAAGAATGCACAAACACACAGAGTTGTGCAATCATTGTCTGTGGTTAATAAAGTTGTCTGAGGCCAGATATGCAGCAGGAGAACCTTGCATGGAGGCTCTAAGAAGCCCACTGCTTGAAGTTGTGAAGATAAAGTTTCCATTTCACTGAAGAACATTCAATCATGGAGATGTCAGAGCAGTAGGATGGATGTGAGGGAGAGGAGTAAAACCAACCTGCCCTTGCCAGCTTTAGGATAGCTTAAAATAAGCTAAAAATCACATGAGAAGAGTGAGCGTTAATTGAAAAATTTCCCCTTAATACTGAGCAGTAGGCCAATCTGTGGGACAATTTTTAATAGTGATTAGGGTGAGTAGGATGGAGACACACTTGGATTAGTAGACCCAGATCTATTAAAGTAGACTGAGCAAACTATAGGAGCAAGTCTACAAAGAACTTCTTCATAGTCTTCTTCCTGCCCCCAGGTTCTCACCTGGACTGAGCCTTGCCTTTACTCCTGCAATAGACTCTGATTCATAACATACACACACACACACACACACAGAGAGAGAGAGAGAGAGAGAGAGAGAGAGAGAGAGAGAGAGAGAGAGAGAGAGAGAGAAAGAGAGACAGACACAGACATATATACACAGACATACACACACAGACACACACACACACACACACACGCGTGTGTGTGTGTGTGTGTGTGTGTGTGTGTATATATATATATATATATATATATACATAAACAAATAAATCTTTTCCTTTCCATTACTTTTGACCATGGTGCTTCATCACAGTAATGTTAGTCTTAACTAAGATACAGCCAAAGAGACAAAAAAAAAGTTATAGTCACTAAAACTGGAAGAATGTAGCCATCTAAGCCTTTGACTTTGGACTTGGAAGTTAGAGGATTTGAGGTTTGCTTTGCTGGGTTTCAGTCTTGTTTTGGTCCATTATTTACTCCCATGTCCCCATTCTTCTCTTTTGGAATTGTAATGCATATTCTGTGCCATTGCATTTAGGAAATATATAACTTGTCTTTTGATTTTATAAGGGGTTGCCATTAAGAGCTTTCCTTAAATCTCAGAAGAGATTTAGGACTTTCAAATTTTGTAGAAACTGCAAAAGTTTATGGGGAACTTTTAATTGGAATAAATGAATTTTACATTATGACATGACCACAGTTCTATGGGGGTCAGAGAGAGGAATGTAGTGATTTGAATGAGAATGGCTCCCACAAATGCTAATAGATTTGAATTCTTGCTTGTTAGTGGAACTATTTGGGAAAGATTAGGTGGGGTGGCTTTATTGGAAGAGGTATGTCACTGGGATTGGTTTAAGGTTTCAAATGCTCACAGGAGTCTCAGTTAGGTCTCTCCACCTCTTGCTTATATATGAAGTTGTAAACTCTCTGATATTGCACAAATTGCCTATCTATCTAAAACCATGCTTTCTGCCATAATACTAATGGACTCCTACATTTCTAGTATCATGAGCCGCAAATTAAATTCTTCTTCTATAAGATGTCTCAGTCAAAACTATTCTTTCATATGTCAAAGAAGAATGGTACATAACATCACAATGAATGTTGAAAAATAAAAATTTTTGTCATCCACTATTAAAATCTGTACCCAAATGGAGGAGGATATTTAATCTTCCAATTTAATTGCCTCCTGATTTCATACAACTACAAACATCACTCAAGCAAAATGACCTAGGCCTCCAATGATGACTGGATAGTATCAAGGAACTTTTCTGTATGACATATTTCTACCCTGAAGACACATTCTGAACAGAACACGTCACTACAGGGAATGACATGAGTCTACTTGAGATAATATTTGAGTCAAGAGACCTGAATCGAAAGAGGATTTTTTCTCCCACAACCTTGGAAAAATCCATCCAAGTCAATTACAAGAGTTTGTCCTACATGACAAGGTGCTCCACTAACTGGGAATGAGGCTTGAAATGCCATCTTGGAATATCTACCCATATTAAAATTCTTACTTCATCCCCACTGAAGAAAGGCTATCTACAAACAAAGCAAAGCAACAAGAAAAAAATTAGACTTTCTCAAGAATTCTTCAATTGAAAAAAGCACAGAATATTTTTTTCTCCAGAAAGGAAGTGGAAAAATTGGTGAGTTGGATAGGTTGGGAGGCTAAAAGAATTAAACGAATCTGGGAGGAGATGAGTGAGGGAAACCAGATCATAACACATTGTATAAAAAAATTCAAAAAAATAAAAAATAAGTAATGAAAAATATGCACAGAGCATTTTATAGAGTGTAAATTAATAGAAACCCACTAAGAAAGATAATTTCATGGCAAAATATATGTATCAATTTATATATGCATATACATTTATATATACATATAAATTTTGTATTTCACTTATAAACATAATTTTTATATTTATATATAATCATATAAACTTAGATATGTGATTATGTACATGTATACATACACATATATATGTACACATATGTACATTTATATACTTACATGCTTTTGCCTTTTTCATATGCTTGTATGAATAGAGGGTATCTGTCCTTGTTTGAGTTCTTTCGCTACAATAAAATAGCCCGACAAAAAACCAAACAGGTAAAAAAGGACTCATTCTGCTTGCAGCTCTAGGTTATAGACAATTATTGTGGAGAACCCAAGGCATTATATCTGCAGTCAGGAACAGAAAAAGAATAAAGATATGGAATCTTGCTTGTTCAATTATGCTTATGCACACTTGCCTACTCTTGTTTTGTTCAGTTCAAGGATGCTTCTTGTGAAAGAATGTCACCACCACAATGACCTAGGTCTTCGTACATTAATTATTAAGATAATCCTCCAAAGACATGTCTAAAGGTCAGCTTGCTTCAGTAATTCTTCAACTGTAGTTCTTGTTCTAAGTGATCCTAGGTTGTGTCATGTTGCCAGGTAAAACTAAACATGGATTCCAGGTCACCCAAGGATGCATAATGAGAGCCTGTCTTTAAAAAAATCATCCAGTCAAATAAACAATGATGACAACAACAAAAACAGACAGCACAATCAGCACTGCATGTTATTCTTAGCTCTATCACAATGCTTATAAATATGTTTTTGGCTATACATGAGACTCTTATATTGAGATGGGTGCGATACAGAAGAAACAGAAAAAAAAACATCAAACATTGTACTCAAGATTAGAAATTAAGGAGAGACTAAATGTTAGACATGTGACTGTCAGTAGAAACTCCACAGTGAGGAAAGAGGATCCACATTGATTCATTTGCTGAACAGTTCACATGAGGTACAAGTTTTGAGAGAAGATGGAAGGAGCTGAAAACTAAAGGCACAGGGTGATGTTTCATCTACCAGGAGTGGGAAGCATTTGACTTTGGAATCTTTCAGGAACATCCATATGGAATATTTGGTTCCTATCCCATAGTACTAAAGGGAGCTGTTGGATGTTTAAGAGGCATGCAAAATAGGGCTCAAGTCATTGGGTATATGCCCACGTGGAAGGGTGATGTGGAAACAACCTTCTGCTCTAGCCATGAAGTATTTCTCCTCTACCCTACACACCTGATATCTTATGATGATCTCAAAAGAGATGGTAGCAATTGGCCCTGGTCAGACACTTTCAAATTGTGGAAGCTAAGATAAATACTTCTTCATTCTAATTTGACTACCTTAAAATTTTGCTATGTTAGTAAAAATATATTGACATTAGAGATAAAATGGAAAGTAGACTCTTTTAATACAATGGGACTATTATAATTTTTTTCTTTTTCATATTTTAGAGTATTTTGAAGTGATGTATATGTGTATGGAAATTACTGTAATTATAACAGTATAATGTAGTTCTTGTGTAGGACAGAAGTGGTTGTCTGATACCCCAAGGGTTTAATACCCCAGCAGTTGTTAGAGATCTTATCTGTGAGCTGGGAACAGAAGTGAGGACCTTTGTAAGCACAATATGTTCCTTTAGCTGCTGAGTCATCTCCCCAACCCTACCATTTCTTTTTATCCAGAAGTACAGACCACAATGACTTGATCTTGTTCCTTTGTATATATCTTTCTAAGTACTGTGGTCATGATCAGATATTTAAAGTAAAATGGGACCACTCATTCCTTTTTTACTTTTGTGCCAACTCTCAATCTATTCTTGGTCTCTAAATCACAGAAAAAACAAACAAGGGAATACTCAGTGATGTCACAGGATAGGGAAAGATAAAGATTATTATAGTGGAAAACAGCTTGGTGGAGGTTATTAATATTTAATGTGTGTGGTATTCTGGGAAAGACAAGGAAGAGATATGAGGATGATAAGAAGAGAGACTAAGCAATGAGAAATTAAAATGAAGACTTGGAAAATGGAAGAAACACTAACAATGGAGGACTTGGATAAGTATTTCCCAGTTTATAACACAAAATGCCTTGTTCTCAGATGAAAAAAAAATGACATTGTAGTGTTGCAACAAAGGTTTCCCATTATGATAAGTAACATGAGAAAATATTATTTGAATTATATTATTAGTGTTCAAGAAGAGCAACCAAGAAATCCAGGATATTTCTTATAATTACACATACATGTGTGTGTGTCTGTCTGTCTGTGTGTCTGTGTTTGTGAGTGTGTGTTTATTTAAAATGTGTTTATGTTGTTCTCATCCTTGGCCATTTTCTCCTCAATGGTCAACAGTTAAAGCGGAGATTTATAACTTATAACTAAAGAAAATAAGTGCCTATTGAATTCTCAAATCTTCCACCCCCAGACATACACAATGTTCAAAGGTCATCATGGAAGAGACAATTTAAGAACTGGAAGCTGGATAGAACTCCTGTGAAATTATGAATAAGTGCACATGAATTCATTGTATTAGCACAAGACCTTTACAAGGTCAAGCCAACAAGATCAGACATTATTCCACAAGGCAATCCTAAGTGAACTCAGGGTCTCTCTCTCTCTCTCTCTCTCTCTCTCTCTCTCTCTCTCTCTCTCACACACACACACACACACACACACACACACACACACACACAGGAGAAACTGTGAAAGAGACAAGGATATGCTGGGGGTGTCTATGTGTATGGGAGGGCAAATTGGGAAACTTATTGTCAAGATTCATTTTTCAAATGTATGAAGTTATCAAAGAAGAAATGGTATTTTGAAATGCACCTTTAAGTTGGCTAATTTCTTTTACTCAGCACACAAACTGTTGGCTCATATGTACCATCTCATCGTGAGATCATCAGAGAATAAATCATAAACTAAATATTCTGAATGCTACTGAGTTCAGTGGTCTAAGCTTCTTCAAGGATTCCTATAGGGGGCATTTGACATTTTCTCTACTGCCATCTATTGCCACAGTTGGTGCTGTGTATTCACCCTGGAGAAAAAATGTTTCATGTAACTTAACATTGTGGGTTTCAGAAACAGAAGCCAAATCTCATCTCTGTTATTAGAAAGAATTGAAGCCAACTCTTCTCCTAGCAATGCTGAGCCATTTCCCCCACTTAGGCCTATGAACTGCAACTTCTGCAATAGGAGTAGGCTTGAACTTGAACACACTCTAAGGGGGATGCGAGCCTCAAGCAACTCAGAATCATCACGATGAGCAAAGCAGCTCTCCGTGCTCTGCATATGGACCACAAACTGGCAGGCAGCCGGATCTGGAGGAGGAAGGATGCCAGTGCCCTGCCGTCTTCTCTATCACTGTTGGGAGAGATTTCAGCTTTCCAGTGTTTCCTCTTCCTGACCAGCTTTCCCCGGGATAAGTCAGAACTGACACCATATGTTTCGGGAACGCACCACAGTATCTGAATTATTATAGCACAGCTTCCTCTTCCTGGGAAATGAAAGTTGCTTGGGCACTGTGATCATAGTGCCAGGCAGAACTGCAGGGGAGAGAGACCCTGAATTTATATCCCTTTGGCAGGCGAGGTGTGTCACACCGATTCCATGTTTTTCCACCCGAGGCAAGGCAAGAGAAGATGTTTCTAAAGATATTTTGAAACAAAATTCTGACTGAATGTTCTTGTCCTAAATGATGTTTGGCTCATAGGTATTATTTGACATGAGGAGGCCACTACAATTTTTAGGAAGATTTTATTTCTTTTAAATATGTAGCTGTGTGTCTGCTTAGGGCTATGTGCACATGTGCAGTTGCCTGAGGAAGTAAAAAGAGGATGTTGAAGCCCGTGGAGCGGGAGAGACATATGGTTGTGTGCCACCTAGCATGAGTGCTGGGAACCAAACGTATGTCCTCTCCAAGAGCAGTGAATGTTCTAAACTACTGGATGGTATTTCTTGCCCCTCTGTATTTCTTTATACAAGAATGTGGGTTTTAATTCTAGAGTTGCTCTGTGGCTATGATTGCTAGGGAAAGTGATAAAAGCAGCAAATAGAATTAAGATATTCTACAAATTACAAATATCATATATTTGTAGAAAGCATACTATTTATGCTCTCTACATTTTATACACATATAAAATCCTTTTTCATAATATATGTATAATAATATATGGATATATGTATACACATACATAACATGAAAATAAAAGTAAAGCTGTCTATGGGGATACTGAAGATTAACAGAAAAAAGTAAGAGAAAAAGATGGTAGGCTATATGGATAAATATGATTAATATATGTTCAAAACTTTCAAAAAAACAAAATTATGAAGTTATTTTGAAAATATTTAAAAGAAACACTTTACCCTATGGACATATAAATGAGTTAAAGAAACAACATGGACAAAAAGTGACTATATGCACGGTGTCCATGAGGAAGTATATGCAGGTGTGACACGACATGACTAGCATAGATGCTACACAGGAACAGCAGATACAAAAGGATTTAATTTTAAGGAAGCAACCCTGTAACATAGTGAGCAATAGAATGGCATTGTTTCTAGAGGAAGCAGAATATTAAAAAAAAGTAAAAATGAGAGGTGATATATGCTGGAAGTAAGGGACCACTTTATCTCCTCTATAAAATCTGTAGGAAGGAATAGATGCTTTAGAAGAAACAGGCAGGATACAGGTAACAAATCACGTGTCATTTACAGAGTATGTTCCATCAGGAACTCAGAGTACAAGACTAAAACCAACCATCTGGCTTTTTTTTAAAGTTATGTTTTTATGTTCCTCTCATTGGTCTTCCCTCTTGAATCTGTAAATGGATCTAAACACTAGTTTTATCAATAAAGTTTGAAGAAAATAAACAATATATTCAGGAATTTTCAGGTTGAATTTTCTTTTAACTTTAGGCGAACAAGGTCTTGTGAAGCCCAGTATAACCTCAAATTCTATGTAGCTAAGGATTACCTTGAATTGCAGATTCTCCTGACTCTACTTCCTGAATGTAGAGGTCACAGGAGTATACTGCTATGCCTGGCTTGTGTAGTACTCAACATTGAACCCAAGGTTTTGTATGTGTTAGTCAAGGCATGCTACCAACTGAGCTACAACCTCAGGCTGATTTCTAAAGAATGATTTAAGAGCCTTGATATTTTATTTAGAATCTTACAGAACACTTTGAAGAACCCTGAAGGGTCCCACGCAGAAACTCAAGGCATTATGGGGAAGAAAAGAAATTCCTCATAGCCTAAAGCTACTATCAGCCTGCCAGTTGTGTGAACAACGTAACTCAGAAGGAAATCCTCCTATGAAGATTGAGCTCTCTCTGGTAATATTTCAAAGAGCATTGATTAGTCTTTCTTACAGAGCCTATGTTATGATTTCAAATCAAATTCAGGAGTAAATTATTACTGTCAGGAGAGGGTATTGAATTTATGATAGCTAATACAGATGGCCAATTTGAGATAACTTTGAGACAAACTGATGAACAGACATCACATATGATGCACTCACAAATACTCACACATACACACATATACTTACATATACACATACACTTGGACACCCCCACACCCATACACTAGCACATACATACACTCACATACAATATGTTAACACATATATATATACACTGACATACACACAGACTAACACATACATACACTGACACACATACACACACACACACACACACACACAATCCCTTGTAGACCTGATTTATCTGTACTGAGACTTCCTAACATTCTATCCCAGACTCCACTCAGACAGAAGTCTGTACATCCCTTCACTAGTCCCTCAGTGTTTATCTAAGGCAGTGGTTCTCAACCAGTAGGTCACAACCCCTTTGCAGTTGAATGACCCTTTCATTATATTCATTATAATTCAAAACAGTATCAAATTTACAGTTATAAAATAGCAATGAAATAATGTTTATAGTAGGGGTCACCACAACATGAAGAACTTATCAAAGGGTCACGGTATTAATAAGAATGAGAATCCCTGTTCTAAAAGGTCAAGTTCTCTCTATAAATCCAAGTTGAGTTTCATTCAGAAAACTTTTCTGGTGCAATAGGATATATCACAGGCAAAACAAAAAACAAAAAAAAAAAACCCAAAACAAAAACAAAACAAAACAAAAAAACAAAACAAAACAAAACAAAAAAACCTATCTTTACAATTTAAAATACCAATTTCAGCATTAAAGCCACATCACAATCAATCAGAATGATAATTGGGTCAAAGTTGGATTCTAGCCAGAACAGGAACATACAAGCACTTGAAGATGGTTGTGAAAAGCAGGACCACACTTAAGGTAACACATGTCTGAGTTATGTGCCAGTTCCTCAGCAGTACATATTCAGCCTCTGCAAGTGGTGGCTGTGTAATAATTTACTTTCACATCTATGTTTAGAATGGAAATAATTTATTATTATTTATAATAATTATATTTGATTATTATAGTTATTTAGAATTTGTTTATTATGTATCCTACAGAATAAATAAGAGGAGTAAAGACTCTTCCCATTTTAAGGCAAAGAAGACCCAAACAGACCAGTGGGAAAGAAGCAAAGAGAATGATGGGATGAGGTTGGCATTGAGCAAGCCACCTGTTCTGGCTCGGTGGCCCTGGCTTATCACTGGATGACACCTTATGGCTCTGCAAACTGTGGAGAAGGAGCCAGCCAGCCAGCAGATGGTACAGAAGACTGACTTTAAACATTGTGTGATATACTGAACCTTCTTAATTGGGACATATGTCTATCATCTGTCAGACGACATAGACACATTTATAATGAAGAAAAAAAGAGTTGTATGTAAAGACATAGGTTAGCATACCCAAACCTCAGAAGTGGGGGTGGAGAGAAAGAAAGTATAGATTCAACACAGAAAGCATGGATACAGAAAAAATGGAAAAGAGAATGAAATTTAGTGAATGGTTCTTGTTTCTGTTGCTCTGACAAAATGCCTGAAAATACAAATTTAATGTTAGAGTAATTTATTTTGGCTCACAGTTTGAGGGTACAGTTCATTATGGCAAACAACCCACAGGAACACGAGGAGGTTGGTCCACTAGCATTTGCCATCAGGAAACAGAAAAAAAAAAAAACAGTCTGATGCCCTTTGCTGGTCATAGTGTATACACCTTGATACCTCTTATGGATCTCTATGGCCAGGAGCAAGGTAGGCCCACGGAATAGTAGTACTGAATTTATTCACATTCATCAGTCCTGTTCTCTAGTAGTCTTTCCTGCCTTGTTCATGTGAGCCTCACAAAGTCCCAGGAAAGTAACAAAGGAACCCAAAGATTCACCAACCAGTCTTTGCTCAGAATATAGGTGACAACCTTTTGTGAAGCACAGAAGACACATAGTAAGATATAAAACATACCAGACTCAAGATTTTGAGAAATACATCCCATACTTTGCCAGAAAATGTGTAGGGCTGTCTCTTCTTGCCACTAAATAAAATACAAGGTGAATTTGCAACAATATGGTTAACTTTACGAGCCCCAGACCTTTTAGAATAAAATCATTCTTAACTGATTAATCCAGTTTTTTAATATGTTGGGGGAAAGCAACGAGGTAATTTGCCTGTACTAATTATCATAGTAAGGTTGAAGAATGAGACACTTACCCCAGCGCAGTCCCCACCAAGATAACAGAGTAAGCATTGTCCTTAACAGAAAACTAAAATTTTATTTAAACCTTCATGTAGTCAAAGTATCTGACCTTTCAATGTGTTTTCAAAAGATGGTTACAGAGATTGCTATCAAAATGTCCTAAAGAAAAGGTCACACCTACTTTCCCCTAAAGCTCTTCTCTGTAAGGCTGACTAATTAGTTAGAACAAGTGATGTGAAAGACTGGAATGTTAGGAGTACAGAGCCTAATTACCCTGAGGTATCTTTAGTCTCTTAATATCCATGAAGAGCTCTCTTCCACACTTCATCTGGCCGTTTCATGACCATTAGGTTAATCTTTTGGAATGTATAAATATATCTACAGTTTTCCACCAATCACAGGGCTAAACCTGTTGACAGATGACAGCTAAGGCCTACAGCAGAGTTTTCCTGGCTTTGGTGTAACCCACTTAAGCATTGTACCTATCAATATGCCTGAAAAATGCCTTTTTTGTATGACTCCCTTTGTTTCATTATTACTTTATTATATCTTTACTTGTTGTTCATCAAGCTTTACTACCCTGAAACATGGAATTTGGGGTAAAACCTAAATCTGTGTTCTCAAGCCATGGTCCATTTGATTCCGGAATAAACTTTCTTATTTGCTTTGAGGTGAAAGTTACCCATAGTTCCCTCTGTTAGGAAGCTTCTGGTAGACAATAGGGCAGAGAGGAATTACCAAGCTAAGAGAAAATAATAATGAAGCCGAATAAGTCTGTCAGCACAAATTCAAGTTTTGCCCTGAAGGTGTTTGATTTCCTTGTATGGATGTTCTGAGAATTGAGGAGAAAATCAAAGTCAGAATTCACTTAAAGAGTGAAGTCTAATAGGACTATTTTCTTGGTAAGCTGAGCCCCTGAAGAGGCTACCCTCGGGCTATGAGTCAAGCGAAGTAAAAGGTAGAATTAGTCATGTTATTGAATTGCCTGTATCATCTGCTAAATTTGATGCAGGATAGAACACTCTAGTTTAAGAGAATGGTTGCCAATTAGTTTTAAAAATGCTTTATTTTGATAGAAGATTCATCATATCACATAGAAAGTAACTGGGCACAATATGGAACAGATTATACTAGAACACGTAAAAATAAATGAAAGACAGAAATGTAGATAAAAGCCCCATAGAAGGTACAGGAATCAAAAATATATAGGCATCAACTGTAGAAGTATATAGATAACATCTAATAAAGGACCAGAGCTGAGGAAACATTCAGTGTATAATGAAATTACTTCACAAGCATGAGGACATGACTTTCAACCCTGGGATACTTGCAAAAATCCCATCATGATGGCTTGGGTTTGTAATGCATGCTGAAGGGAGATAGATATAGGTAGATTCCTTGGGCTCACTGGCTAGACAGTGTATGTGCATACACATGGACAAACACACAACAGGGATGCACACACAATGGAGGAGGTAGAACAAAATAAAAAAATTAAAGAGATGGGGAATAAGGAAGGGAATGAATTAAAGAAAAAGAAAGAAAGAAAGAAAGAAAGAAAGAAAGAAAGAAAGAAAGAAAGAAAGAAAGAAAGAAAGAAAGAAAGAAAGAAAGAAGGAAGGAAGGAAAGAAGGAAGGAAGGAAGGAAGGAAGGAAGGAAGGAAGGAAGGAAGGAAGGAAGGAAGGAAGGAAAGAAAGAACCCCAATGCACAGATATCTATGGAAAACTGGGAACTGTAAATTATGCTATATCAGGTTGGAAAATCCAGAAGAAATATAGTTTTTAACTGATCATGAGTGTGCTTAATAGTAAACTCAAGTTAGGTGAGGTATTCTTGGTATCTATAACTATATACTTAAAAGAATTATCTAATGTTTAGTCCAAAATGAAACATAGAGGAATTGAAGGAAGAAAAGATAATAACTATGGTGTCACAAAAAACAGGTCTGAGAAATGAATCACAGGCCTCAAGTAAAAAAAGAAATACTGTATGTTGACTCTGACGGTTAGTTTTAATCAACTTGAGAAGGTCACTTGAGAAAAGAGTGACAATGAGGGGCTGTTCAGATAAGGTCACTCTATGGGAATATCTATGGGTATTGTCTCGATTGCCAAAGTTAAGTGGGAAGATTCCTCCTGGTTGTAGGTGGTTTTGGGCCAAGGACTGTATAGAGTAGAGGAAGCTAGCTGAG
The DNA here is from genome assembly GCF_947179515.1 of Apodemus sylvaticus. Taxonomy (NCBI): domain Eukaryota; kingdom Metazoa; phylum Chordata; class Mammalia; order Rodentia; family Muridae; genus Apodemus; species Apodemus sylvaticus. The sequence goes on from NC_067483.1 coordinate 30,677,797, forward strand.
TGCTAAGCATGCATTCATTCTTGGTCTGTTAATGATTGTAGTTGTGATTTGAGCAGCTGTCTCAAGCTCCCACTGCTTCTGTGCTGAGATGGATTAGAACCTGGAATTATGTGCTACAATAAACTCTGTCCCTCTTAACTTGCTTTTCATAAAGCAATGTGTGAAACAGCCAAAGAGGTGATTAAGAATTTTCTATATCCGAAAGATGGTAATAATCTCAGAATCAAGAACTTCATATATTCTACACAAAGTTACTAAGAAGCCCATGCAACTAAACACATTAAGTTGAAACTGCCCAAGAAGAAAATAAAGAACAAATAGTTTAAAAGGAAATATGGTTTCAGAGGACAGAGACAAACAGAAAGGAAAGATGGTTTTTGAAAGACCATGGGCTAGAGTGACAGTTAACTCATCAACGAAGACAAAATTGGAGATAGAACATAAGGGAAACACCAATCCAATGCTCTAAAAATAATAATTGTAACCTAAGAATCTCCCATGTCTGAAAGAATAGAACTGATTTTTTTTTTTGGACAAGCAATTGTGAGTGAGATGCCACAGACAGACTTTTACTGAACACCTATAACATCCATTGACACAGAAGATAACTGATTCCAGGTACATCTGAAGTATAAGAAAGAATGAAAAGCAAAAAAAATCAAAAGAGGAAAGATGTGTGGAGAAACCTCCATGTTGTGAACTGTGTGATGTCTGAAGTCAGAGGTTGGCTTTGTTTTCTCTGTATGGAGCCAGACTGTGAGTATTTTAGTCTTTGTGTGCCATCTGGACTCTTATGATATTCTGCCTTTGTTGCACAGACAGGCACAGACAATTCATGGAACAAGGGTGTGTCTGGATTCCAAAAAAAAAAAACTTTATTTAGGGATCCAGGCAGTGAGATATGGGCTGGCAGTCTTCAATTCCAGATATTTAACTTAAGGAACTTCAATCTTTACCCTCTTGCATTACTTGGAAACTGAGGAAGAAGACACAAAGAAATCCCCCACATGATTTCTTTTGCTGTGATAACTTAGCATATGTGAGCCTGGTATCCATGAATAGGCATATGGAGGTCCCCTTTTTAGTCACAGCTAAGACCTAGGCACTTATCATAAAGTGGACACTTAAAAATCACTTATGCATCCTAATTTGTTATGGGTGGTATTATCATCCCAACAGGATTTAGAATCATCTGGAAGGCAAGCTTCCAAGCATGACTGTGAAAAATAAGTCTCTAAGCATGCCCCACCCAATAGGGTGTCTTATTGCTTAGATTACCTTATGTGGGGAGGTCTAAAAGTGGGCAGCACTATTCCTTTGCTTAGGCTAATGGAGTGCATGAACAGAAGAAAGCTACCCCAGTACAGGATTCATGGTGCTCTCCTCCAGGACATTGGATACAATGTGACAAACTTATGTAAACTCCTGTCGAGTTGAGACACTTCATCATTAGGAAATCCATAATGGGAACTGGGAGCCAAAACAATCTCTTTCACATTTGCCTTCCATTTTTAAGGCTATCTTACATAGCAACAGGAAATGAAACAGATATAATAGCAAATATATAATCACAGGAAATAGTAACAATCTTGATTTCACAAAAATGAGCTTTTATCAAGCCAGACTCCTCAGCAAGATTCCAAGTCTCCACATTCCAGAGGTTCTCAGGCCCCTTCTATCTTACCATATATTTTAACTATTTTTTTTATTATGTTGTAAGACACCTTGAGTGAGGCAATTTATTTGGTGCTTATAGTTCCAGAAGATTAGGGACCATGGTGAGACAGGCATGCCATTCATAGCTGAGAACAGACATCCTGCTAATCAAGCACAAGTTTGAGAGATGCCTGGGTATGGCATTAGCGTTTCAAACTTCTAGCCTATCCCCAGTGATACAACTTCTCTAATGGCCTAACCTCCAAATCATTTCCAAACAATTCCACCAACTGGTGATCAAGTATTCAAACACAGAGTCTATGGAAGATAATTTTATTCAGACCAATCTTTCACTTCCTAAGCCTGTGTAGGCTTGAAGCCATGTAAGAACGCAAATGCATTTAGTACAACTTCAAAAGCCCTTAAAGTCTTTTGCAGTCTCAACACTGTTTAAAAGCCCAAGTTCTCTAGTGATAGTCAAGTCAATCTCTCAAATATAATCCCTGTAAAATAAAAAAAAGCAAACTGCATACTTCCAACAGATAATATCACAGAATATACATTACTGATCCAAAAGGGGTGTGTGGGTGCATAATGAAAGACTACTGGCCCAGAGCAAGACTGAACCCCCACCAAGGAAAATTAAAAATATTGTTACCTGATATCTGATATCAAAGGAATGGCTACGTCCTTCTAACTCTCTTTATGATAACACACTTGTTGGAACAGGGCATAAAGAAGCCCCTTAATGTGACACACAGTTTTCTTGGTCTAGTTCTACTCCTGGATGCTGCCCTCCTTGGCAAACGCCACATAGCTCATTATCTTTAGCATCCTGAACTATCCAATATGTTCTAGTCTTCACTTTCACAGTTGTAAGCAAAGGCCTCTCAGAACATCCAATCAGGGACACACCTGCCATAAGTCTGGCCTCAGTGACTTTCCTTAACTTCTTAGTAAAGTGCCAAGAATACTTCTGTATCCTTAAAAACTCTAAAGCTATGTGGCCAAGGCTGCTATGTTTGGCTGGCAACTTGGGTTGGAGACAGTCATCTACTTAAATTATACTTGCTTAAACTTTGATTTATTGCTGCCTTTTAGGAGCAGAAAACAACTTAAGCTTTTCCCTTTCACAAACTATGGTGTGAGGTAGGTGAGGTCTTGTGCTGAGGGCATTATCTCCTTTATTCTGTTTCATATCAAGTTCCTCCTTATCTCCTTTGGCACAGTTTGCTTTTATCATCAAAATTCTTGTTTGTTTGTTTTTTCTCATCAAACTACATGTTTTATATTTCTTTTTTGTCTTAATTGTTCTTTTTTATTGTAGACTTGCAAAAGAGTAATAGTGCATAACCATACAATAGAGTCATTATTAAGCTGTCTTGAAATTTCCTCTGCCAATGAAGTTAGTACAGAACTAGACAAGAGAGCTGCAGGCAGACTCTTAAGAACAAAAGGAGGCATATTCTTTGCCAAATTATCACAAGAATAAGCTCTATGCCCTTGCTTCTGACACCTGTTGAATTAGCCTTCATGGTACACATTGTTCTCAACACTGTGGCCTTCTGAATTCCCACTAGGATAGTCCATTAAGCCTTTCTTACAATATCTAACCAACTTTCTAATCAAAAGTACCCAAATATTTCACACTCCTTGAAAAATTAACCTGGTCCAGTCTGTCACAGCAATAGCCCACCAACTTCTGTCTTAGTTAATTTTCTATTGTTTTTAGAAGATATAATGATAAAATCAAATTATAGAACAAAGAATTTTCTGGGGACATACAATTTCAGAGGGTTAGTCTATGATCATGATAACTGAAAACATGGAAGCAGACAGGCATGTTAGTGTTATGCTCCCTCTTATCTACAAGTAGAAGACAAGGAGAACTAATTGGAATGGCATGGGTTTTTGAAACATCAAGTATCATACCACCCAGTGACATGCTTTGTTTAATCCTTCCTAATCTAAGAATCAAGCATGCAAACAATCATAATATCTATGCTCATAGACAGCTCTCATTGAGGATTATGGTCTCCTGAGTATACTGTAATTATGTGTGTCTTTGGCTGATGTGTGGCTATGCTAGTTATCCTTTCTGACATAGTACAACTTATCTTGCTCATAAGCGCTAGTGTTTTAAGATTCAGCCCATATAACTCTTCTAGCATCAAGTAATGTACCCTAATCTATGAGAAATGGCTGTGAGCAAATACAATTGCCTAGTATTCCAAAGCACAGTCTATCAGACATTATGCCTTTGTGTCTCTTTGTGTGCATTCACTGAAATGCATGTGCATATTAGTGAATTATTTGCTAAAGAAATATAAGTTCTGGTAACTTTTATGTTGATCATAGAATCAATCTAAATAAAACTTAACAATTAATCAACTAACTCATAAACATCTCTTGAACATAATTAGAAAGAGGCAAAATAATCAAAATATTTTTGTACAGTGATAATGGTGTTATTTGTTGGGCAATTAACTGATTACCTGTGTAGTTTCATTTATTCCAATAGTTAAATGTAACCTTTTCTTGAATGGATGAATGGAAAACATGGGAATGGATGCAGAAAACAAAGCCAAAACTGCATTTTTAAATAATTTAAATATCTTTTTAATTATTTCAAGTTAATCATATAGATGTATCACACAACTGGATATTAATTAGCTACTAGTTCCTTACAATTATTTTTAACTTAAAAATTTTTAAAATATAATTCTAAAATTACCATTCATAGACTTGACATGCTGAATAGTCAATGTTCTGCTTAGGTAAACTTTAATAAGCATTTTGCTAAAATAAAAGCTATTTGTTTATGCCTGTTTACACTTTAGTGCATTCCCCTTGTTCATTAATTTGAAACACATAATGAAACTACTGGTGTGACTGTATTTCCATCTAATTCTTTTTAAATAATTGACTTTAAAGCAGCTTTTATAATATTTACTAAATCTTTTCATTTAAGGATGAATTTCTAACTATAATGTCTTGGTGAAATTATAGCATAATATTTTTATTGCTTATTTCAGGAATGTTTAACATTCTCATGCATTATTGAGTCAGTCTAATAATCACTTGCAAAAAGTATAAGTTATTTGGTGTTCATTTGAATGCCACATATAGTTTTCTATGTGTTTCATTATAATTTAACCCTATTTAATATACATTACATGTTACCCTTATGTATTTTTTGTGTCTTTTAATTCCATCCTGTTCCTTCATGTAGGAGATGGTGTTGAAGCTTTCCAAGGGAATTTAACATGCCAAAATCCCAGCCTGGGCATAAGTGGGAGACTCTGGGGGCCCCCACCTCCAGTTAAACATTTCGTTCCAGTTTACAGCTGTGTGTGGAATAAAAATAAATCTTGCTTTGGTATTGTCACTGAGAAGTTTGTCACCATCAAGAAAATATCCTTGTGATCAAATGAGGATTAATAATTGGACTTGATATGCTTTTTTAATAAAAATGTTATGATATTGAGAGCGTAGCATGTTGGAAGGGGGGAATACAAGGATGTGGTTATGTGTGAGATTCTCAAAAGGAAAATTAAAAAACTTCCAAAATGAATTTTGGTTTGACTCTGTCTTGGGCAGCTATATGCTTTGCATGAGAAATGTTTCTCACAGGCTTTGTGGAAGCACTTTGTTAAGTCATGGAAACGTTAGGAGTAGAATCTCCTGCAAAACCTTGTCATTGGAGGAAGGCATTGGGGCTTTTTAACTGGGCTCACATCCCGTATGCTCTTTGCTTTCTGATTGTAAATTCAATGAATGTCAGGTTGACAATAAACATGTACCTTCAAACCAATCAAGAGTTTTCTTATGTTCTTTGAGGTTCACCGTGAGTCTCATATGTTCTAAGACAGAGTAAATGAAGCATCATTTATCACAGAGTAAGAGAACTCATTCATGAAATTATAATTATATCACCATATTTTAGAAGTGTGGGGTCATATATCATGCCTGGTTCATTCACTGTAATTAAGAGTTTAAGAATGGTTCATATGAGAACAAAAGGCTAGTATAATGTATAAACATGACACTAATGGTAGTAAGAAAGACTTGACTGTGAATGTCTTAGAAAAACAATGAAGAAGCATATCCACACATATGAACACAGGCAAACACAACTGCATGCACATAAGAGAAAATAAGATGTTGAAGAAAACACACACACATACATACACAAATGAAAACTTTTATCCATTGCCATGGGAAGTATACATTTATTCAACCACTTCTGGGTACATTTTAATCAGAAATAGTAAATATGAGTCGTTTTAAAATCCACATCAAACCTTCACACATGAACAAAATGTATGCAAAAGGGTGGTAATATTCCCTGTAATTTATAATAATGAGTAGAATGACTAAATACTTATTAGGGAGAACAGGGAAGAATGTCCCATGCCATAGCTGCGAGGAGAATGTTTTGTAGTCTTCAGAATGAGTAAGATTGATGACTTTCAACATAAATCAAATTCAGAATAATAGGCTAGAGATACAACACATACAGTCTAATGCTTACCTTGCATGAATGATGACGTGAGGTAAATCTTCAGTGCTCATATAAAATAGTTAGGGGTGTTGGTAGACACTTGTAAATCCCAATGATAGGGAGGTAGAGATGGGTATGTCACTAAGTGCCGCCTACTTAGCCGACAGCCAGAATAGACTGTTTGTTGTACTGCAGTCCCATGGGAACGTTTAAGAAAAGCTTAAAAGGAAATGTCTACAATATCTGAGGAACAACATCCAAGGTCACCCGCTGGCCTTCATGGGTATACATGCACTTTTGCATACACACTACATATGTGTGAGCACATGTGAGCATGTGTGTGTACACTCACACACACTACAGGTATACACACGTACACATGCACATGCACAACGGAAGAAATATTACTGGTTACAATTTCATATCAACTTAGAGACTCTGAATAGTAAGGCTTCAGAACCTCCACCACAGGTAACACAGAAAGCAGATTGTGACTGGATAGTTTGTATACTTCAGTGTGGGCTAGAAATGGTTGCCTATGAAAGGAGAACAAACCCATTCTCCATCATCCCGCTTCAAAGATGAACAAAACACAGTAGCTTCATCGTGGCTTCAAAGCTGTAGGATTATAAGAGGCTCAGGAATGATTTAGAAACCGAAATTAACTGTTAGATTACAGACAGCAACTGGCAAACATATTTTTTAAAGTGTTTTTGAAGGAGATGACTTTGGCAAAATTGTGGCTAGTAACAGTTCAGAGGGTTTAGGTTTGAAGACTTTGGACTCAACTTAAAACTGACGCGATGAGGCATCCTTTAAAGTTCTCAGCCTGGGCCTTCTGTGGGGTTCTTCTACACTGACTGTGTTTTTCATTAAAGAGCCATTTGGAGACTTTGGCTCCTGCTTGCATCTGGCAAGCGTGAGCAAGTAGCAGTTCTTGAAAAGCAGCTCTGCTTTCATTTCCAATGACCTCTAAGAACGAGGACTCTGGGCAAGTCTGTGCTGGAAGTAAACACCGAAGTCCACTGTACTTCCTCTTTTTTTTTCAGACAAGTTCACTCATTGATTTATTCTGACCTGCTCGCCAGCAAGCCCTACAGATCTACCTGACTCTGTCATGAGCACGCAGAATACAGGCATACACCAACTCATCCTGCTCTGTGAGTTTAAATTACACATTTCCTCCATGAAGACTGCAGAACAGCAATAGTCTCCTTTTCTGTACAGGACCATTGTCAATGTTTGAAAGAGGACTGTTTTTACCTGAATCACTCTTACTGTTGGCCTGTGTTCCACAGTCGGCAAGATCATAAGTCGGCAGCCTAAAAGGATGAACTTCATGTGCATTGGGAAGTTCCTGTGCTGAATTCTCAGGAATGAATTTTCATTTGGACTCTGGCTAAGTTGTTGAATACACATGTGTATGGGTGTGTGTGTGTGTGTGTGTTCATCAATGTTTCCCGAGTATTAAAGGCAAGGGGTCCCATTTATTGCTGAACCCTCACAGACATTTATTCTCTGTCATTGGACCAGTTAAGCATCTCTGTTAATTGCCACTCACTTAAAGAGAAGATCTCTAACTATGACCATGGGCTTCCTCCAGAGAGGTAAGCCGTTGATTCCAGTGTGGAGATAACTTTGGAGAACGGTTAAAATTCTCCTTGTGAGACTTTCCTTATGTCTTTAAATTTGGTATACAAAAGACTAGGGAATTTAGGGCAGACAATAATCATTAAGAGAGCAGACAGGACGGGAAGTTTACACTCACCATTATTGTATCTAAAAGAAAATGTCTAATATGATTTCATGTTTTATACATTCATGCTTATTCATTACTCAAAACCTTGCACATTCCTTTATCGTTGGGGTAATTTGGGAATTTTACACTCTTCAAATGATCTTCATGCAGTGATACCTTTTGCTTTATGTTGTTCTTGATATAAGTGTATAATTTTGCCTGTGATATATGTATACATTTAAACAATTTTAAGTCAACAATAGCACCAGAACATGCTTTTATGAGGAGAATAAGAACAGGTTCAGAAAGGTAGGCTAGCAGGCTAAGTGTGGAAATACTGGTTCCGTGCTGCTGTTTCAAGGGCACAGGTGAATTTAAAGCTACTATATACTCTCATCCAGTCCACACACACAACCCAAATCACTCAAGGCAACAGAGAGAAGAATGGTTTCTATGAATAAAATATAAGCAAAGATTGTTTCCTTTGAGAGAAAAGACATATCTATGCTAAATCATAAAACCCATTTCTAGAACTGTTCCCGGTAGCAGTGTAGCTTGTCTGCTTAGCTTAGTCTGATTGTCACCCTTTTCGCTGGGCCTGTGGCTGAGATATTATCAGGTGATGTATGTGCTTTTTAAAGAAATAGTGGGAAAAGGGCATCTGTGTGCTTCTGTTCACTCCCGATTCATGGCTCATATCTATCCTCCCTTCAGACCTTTGCGGTTTCCACCATGTCCCCTTCATTATATTCTTTCTAAATTTCATGCCTTTTGATAAATAGGGTTCTTGTCTCAACTCTGGATTCAATTTCCTCATTTGCAAGAGTAACCCAACTTTCTATGACTTTTTCCTGCTGGCCCTGTCTCAGTGACACCAATAATGACATGGAATTTTATGTAGATCTATCTTCTGCATATGTGACCAAAACAAAGTGGGGGCTTCTGGAAGGTTCCTCAACTATTTCAACAAAATCCTTAGACCAAAACAGGCTTGCTTCTTGGTGTCATCTCAGCAGAACAGTGAGCATATCAGTCTCATAATCTCAAGGTGCTGAGCTTCAATCTCAAAGTAGACTCGTGTCAAAGACAAACACAACCTCAGAGTAAAGGGCTGGAAAACAATATTCCAAGCAAATGGTCCCAAGAAACAAACTGGAGTAGCCATTTCAATATCAAATAAAATTGACTTTCAAGCAAAAGTTATCAAAAAGGATAAGTAAGAACACTTCATACTCATCAAAGGAAAAAATCTGCCTAGAAGAACTCTCATTTCTGAACATCTATGCTCCAAATGCAAGAAAGAAACTTTAATAAAGCTCAAAACGTGCATTACATCCTCACACAATAATCGTGGGAGATATCAAAGTCCCACACTCATCAATGGACAGAACATAGAATCACAAATTAAACAGAGAAACATTGAAACTAACAGAATTGATGGTATAAATAGATTTAACAGATATCTATAGAACATTTCTTCCCCCCAAAAAGACTATACCTTCTCCTCAGAAACTCATGGTACCTTCTTCAAAATTGACCATATAATCAGTCACAAAAGAGGCATCAACAATCAACAGATACAAGAAGACTGAAAGAATCCACTGCATCCTATCAGATCACCATGGACTATGACTGTTCTTCAATAGCAACAAAAACAACAGAAAACCCACATATACATGGAAGATGAGCAACGCCTTACTAAGTGATAACTTGGTCAAGGAAAAACTAAAGAAAGAAATTAAAGACTTTTTAGAATTTAATGAAAATGAAGAAAAATCATACAGGAAATTATGGGATACAATGAAAGCAGTGCTAAGAGAGAAACTCATAGCTCCGAGTGCCTCCAGAAAAAAAAAAATGGAGAGAGCATACGTTAGCAGCTTAACAGCACACCTGAAAGCTCTAGAACAAAAAGAAGCAAATACACCAAAGAGGAGTAAATGGCAGGAAATAATAAAACTCAGGGCTGAAATTAAGCAAGAAGAAACAAAAAGAACCATACAAAGAATCAACAAAATCAGGAGCTAGGCTCTTTGGGAAAACCAACATGATATATAAACCCTTAGCAAGATTAACCAGGGGGAACAGAGTTAGTATCCAAATTAACAAAATTAGAAATGAAAAGGGAACCATAACAACAAAAACTGAGTAAATCCAAAAAATAGATCCTACTACAAAAGTCTATGTTCAACAAAACTGGAAAATCTGGATGAAATGGACAATTTTCTAGACAGCTACCAAGAACCAAAGTTAAATCATGATCAGATAAACCACTTAAACAGTTCCATAACCCCTAAAAAAATAGAAGCAGTCATTAATAGTCTCCCAACCAAAAAAAAAAGCCCAGAAACAGACAATTTTAGTGCAGAATTCTATCAGACCTTCAAAGAAGATCTGATACTAATATTCTTCAAACTATTCCACAAAATAGAAATAGAAGGAACACTACTAAAGTCATTGTATGTAGCCACAGTTTTGCTAATATCAAAACCACACAAAGATCCAGCAAAAAAGAACTTCAGACCCATTTCCCTTATAAATATTGATGCAAAAATACTGAATAAGATTCAGTGGAAATGAATCCAAGTTAAATATACAGAAATACATCAACATAATCCACTACATAAAAAAAGAAACCAAAGGAAAAGAACCCCACTTGATCATCACATTAGATGCTGAAAAAGTATTTGACAGAATTCAATATCCCTTCATGTTAAAATTCTTGGACAGTTCAGGAATTCAAGGCCTATAACTAAACATAACAAAAGCAATATACAGCAAACCAGTAGCCAATATCAAACTAAATGGAGAGAAACTTGAATCAATCCCGCTAAAATCAGGGAGTAGACAAGACTCCTCACTTTCTCCCTATCTATTCAATGTAGTGCTTGAAGTTCTAGCTAGAGCAATTAGACAACAAAAGGAGCTCAAAGGGATACAAATTGGGAAAAAAGTCAAACTATCACTTTTTGCAGATGATATGATAGTATATTTACGTGACCCCCAAAAAATTGCACCAGAGAACTCCTAAAGCTCATAAACAACTTCAGCAAAGTGGCTGGATATAAAATTAACTAAAACAATTCAATAGCCTTCCTCTACTCAAAGGATAAACAAGCTGAGAAATAAATTAGGTAAATGACACCCTTCACAATAGTAGCAAATAATTTGAAATATCTTGGTATGACTAACCAAACAAGTGAAAGAGAACTTCAAGTCTCTGAAGAAAGAAATAGAAGAAGACTTCAGACAATGGAAAGATCTCCCATGCTCATGGATTTGCAGAATTAGTATAGTAAAAATGGCCATATTGCCGAAAGCAATCTACCAATTCAATGCAATCCCCATCAAATTTTCAACTCAATTCTTCATTGAGCTAGAAAGAGCAAATTGCAAATTCATCTACAATAACAAAAACCCAGGATAGTAAAACTATTCTCAAAAATATAAGAACTTTGGGAAGAATCTCCATTGCTGACCTAAAGCTGTACTACAGAGCAATAAGGATAAAAACTGCATGGTATTGGTACAGTGATAGGCATGTAGATAAATGGAATAGAATTGTAGACCCATAAATGAACCCACATATCTATGGTCACTTGATCTTTGATAAAGGAGCTAAAGTCATTCAACAGAAAAAAAGACAGCATTTTCAAAAAGTGTTGCTGGTTCACCCGGTGGTTAACATGTAGAAGAATGCAAATTGATCTATTCTTATACACCTGTACAAAGCTCAAGTCCAAGTAGATCAAGGACCTCCAGATACACTGAATCTAAAGAAGAGAAAGTTTAGAAAACATGGGTACAGGAGGAAAGTTCCTAAACAGAAAACCAATGGCTTATGCTCTAAGATCAAGAATCAACCTATGTGACCTCATAAAACTGGAAAGCTTCTATAAGGCAAAGGATACTGTCAATAGAACAAAACAGAAACCAACTGATTGGGAAAAGATCTTTACCAATCCCACATACGATAAAGAGCTATTATACAATATATACAAAGAACTCAAGAAGTTAGACTTCAGAGAACCAAATAACCCTATTAATAATGGGGGACAGAGCTAAACAGAATTCTCAGCTGAGGAATTTGCATGTCTGAGAAGGACCTAAAGAAATGTTCAACACCCTTGGTCATCAGGGAAATGCAAATCACAACAATCCTCTGATTCTACCTCACACCTGCCAGAATGGCTAAGATCAAAAAATCAGGTGACAGGAGATATTATTAAAAATGTGGAGAAAGAGGAACACTCTTCCACTCCTGGTGGGATTGCAAGCTGGTACAACCACCCTGGAATTCAGTGTTGTGGTTCATTAGAAAATTGGACATAGGACATAGGACCTGAGGACTCAGCTATACCACTCCTGTGCATATACCCAGAAGATGCTCTAACATGTAATTAGGATACATGCTCCATTATGCTCATTCCAGCCATGTTTATAATAGCTAGAGGCTGGAAACAACCCAGATGTCCCTCAGCAGAGGAAGGGATACAGAAAATGTGGTACATTTACACAATGGAATACTACTCAGCTACTAATAACAATGACTTCATGAAATTCGCAGGCAAATGGATAGAACTTGAAAGTATCCTGAGTGAGGTAACTCAGCCATAAAAGAACACACTCGGTATGCACTCACTGATAAGTGGATATTAGCTATCCCATATACAGCCACCAAATTGGTCGCTATTGTGGATGCTGGTAAGTGCTTGCTGTTGGGAGCCTGATATGCTGTCACCTGAGAGGCTTGTCCAGTGCCTGACAAATACAGAGGTGGATGCTTGCAGCTAACCATTGGACTGAGCACGGGGTCTCAGATGAAGGAGCTGAGGTAGTTTGCAGCCCCATGGAGGGTAGGGAGCAACAGTATCAATCTGCCAGTACCCACCCCCGAGTTCCCGGGAACTGGACCACCAACCAAACAGGACCCGTGGAGAAAGAGGACGTGGGTTACTCCACTGAGTGACCTATGGTTACAGTCACATATGTGGCAGAGGATTGCCTTGTTGGCATCAGTGGGAGGAGAGGTTCTTGGGCCTGATTGTGTTCGATGCCCCAATGTAGGGGAATCTCAGAGTTGGAAGAGGTGTTTGTGTAGGTGGGGTGCACCCTCACAGAGCACAGAGGCAGGGCGTGGCATATGAGATAGAGGAGCTCCGAAGGGGAGACCTGGAATGGGGAAAACATTTGAAATGCAAATAAAGAAAATATAAGAAAGACAGACAGACACACAAACACACACACACACACACACACACACACACACACACACACAGAGAGAGAGAGAGAGAGAGAGAGAGAGAGAGAGAGAGAGAGAGAGAGAGAGCAAGTTCTTCCTTGTGCTCTGCATCATTCCCACTTGCCTCCCTCACTGTGGTACTTCGTAACAGCTCACTGCTTAGCACTAAATCATGGAAGGATGAGGAGAAAGAAGAAAGCAAAAGACAAAGTGAACAGAACACAGGATAAAAAAATTCATTTGGTTCACAAGCATGGCAAAATTAGACATAGTAGACATAGGAAAGTGTATTGACTGCAAGAATGAATCCTGTCCTGCTGATTCTTGGATGAGTAAGGCCATTTATAAATTCCTAAGGTGGGATTTAATTGGCAGGCAGACAATGGCATAAATATTGATTCATTAATCATTTTCTTTTTTGTGAATAGAAAACAGACATTTAATTACAAAATTAGAAGAGTAACCTTTTGTCTTTCATAAATATTAATTTTCAAAATACTTAAAAGATTATTGGCATTGATGTGGCAAACTTGTTTTTGAGGATCAGCAAATTTCATGCCTGAAGCCAAGTAAACATTTTTATTAGATAAAAGCTTAAGTTCACTGATAAATTAATTTGAGAAATCTCCAAGTTATGTAAGATATTTGGTTTTTGTTTCAAACTCAGGAAGGCAAAGAGAATTAATCATCAGATACCAACAATTGTCAATTTGAAAAGATTTAATTAGCAAATTAGTATGTCTATGTTTATTTTTATAGTTATTATTCTTAGACTAAAAGAACTCAAATGCTGTAAATAATGATTATGTTTTATTCTTAGGATCACATTTTTTAACTATCTGATGGCCACTTCTATGAGCAACACTGATTATCAGGCTAATAAATGTGTCTAATCAATGATAGCTTATACCCATCACTTGAACTTGGGAACAAAAGATTAACCAGGGTGTTTTTTAAATTGTTTTAATTTATCAAATGTGAATTAGCTTATGAGCCTTGACATAGTAGTAGATAAGCTATCACATTTTAAAAGAGTAAGCTTGGAGTTCTCTTTAATAATTTTCTACATAGATTTATTATAAAAATAATTGAACATGGTAATAGGTTCTAGTACTTCCTTAGTACTCCTTCAAACATGAAACCACAACAATGTTCTAAAGAAGCAAAATTAAATATTTCCTTCTTTGGATTGTTTAGGTATCAGACAGTGTGTCAAGAAACAATGACTGGCATTTGCAAAGTCCACAATCCAAAGAGATGCATGAATCACATTTGCACTTTATCACCACATCATATATTTTTCATTATGCTTTCATGAACCCATGGGGTTCCACTGTGTATATTTTAAGGCATACACATTTTAACCTAAGAGACTGCAGTAGGTAAAACCTAACATTCCTGGTTAAGTTCAAATCAATGTCATTAAATTTGAGCCCTTTATAAACATATGCACCATATTTTATTTTACATTTTATTAAATTTTGACTATATGTGTGTCTGTCTCTCTCTCTCTTTCTCTCTCTCTCTCTCTCTGTGTGTGTGTGTGTGTGTGTGTGTGCATGTGCGTGTGTGTGTGTGTGTGTGTGTGTGTGTATGTATGTGGTGTGTGTGTGCGTATACAAACATGTGAATGCCATGGTATATAAATGGGGGGTCAGAGAGCTACTTTTAAGAGTCCATTCTCTTTTTCCATTAAGTGAATCTTGGGGATTATGTTTAGGGTATCAGTCATGTGGACAAGTGATTTTTACCCATTGAGCCACTTGGATGTCCCAACATTTTTTATTGGTACCATAATTGATGTGTACAGGTAAGGTGAATAACATCATCTGGATTTTCTATGGGAAAAAGAAAGTGGTCTCAATAAAATTTACATCTAGTTAATATTTGTTAATATACATTACATTATATATATATATCTACCTACATATATATATGTATGTATGTATATAGTTACCTTGACACATATAGACAGATGTCCATTAAATTCAAAAATACCCATATATACTTGCCATAATAGTTATAATCATTTACCAAACTATGAAAAAGATTCTGAGAAATATTTAATTAAATTATCTTTATCGGAGAGGCACCCAGTCAATATAGTTCTTGCTGTACAGCACTGAGAAATGAGTTCAATCCCCAGAATCCACATTAGACATCCAAGTGTGGTAGTATAGACTTCCAATCCCAGAAGTAGGGAGGTAAAGATAGGGGATTCTTGGAGCTGTCTGTTCTGCAAGCCTAGGTTCATTCACAAACTATAGTTTCCAGGAAAGGACACTGTCAAAAACTAACACACTAAACAAGAACAAAGAAAACAAGGCAGACTGCACTGAAAAACCTCTCTGGTTTTCACAACACACACACACACACACACACACACACACACACACCATTATAAAAGTAACCATCATATCACTTATGAAAACAAAGTTGGCATTGTTGTCTAAAGTCAAACCCAGCAATCTTAACCATCTATGGTAGTACTGAGGAATATTGAGCTACTGTACCTTAACAAACATGGGCACTCTGTTTCCATATGCCTTTGCAATCTTCTGAGGCTATTTTGAATAAAACTGATTCAGGAAGGAAGCAATGGAGCAGAATGGAGACTACCTGTCAGGATTTGGTTACTCAGTTTTCTGTCACTGAAACAAAGATTTGGGGTTTTCAGTGTTGGAAGAGAAAAAGGTTATTTTGTTGTTAGTGGTTTCTGTCTTTAGGTGGTTAGTTCTATAGGTTTTGGGCCTGAGTGGAGGCAGCTTATCATGGAAAGGACTATGTGTTTTAGCAAACATTAAGCATAATGTCAGGATGCAGAGAGAGGAAGACCAAGTTCACAAAACCCTGACCATCAGCATCTATAAATAACCTGAAGATATCCTAGCAGGCCACACTTCTTAAAGGTTACAACACTCACAACAGCACCATGGCAAAGACTGATATCTATTTTTCTTTGGTCTGTTCTTTAATTATGTGTGTCAATGAGTATGCATGCATATGATGCAGAACCAGAAGGAATCAAATGTACTAAACTGGAGTTACAAACAGTTAAGCCACCTAGATTGAGTACTAGAAAAGATATTTAGGTCATCTTAATTGTTGAGTCATCTCTCCAGTCCCTGTAATTAATCTTAAAGCACACACACACACACACACACACACACACACACAGTAAACCAAATAACAACAAAACTAGAAAACAAAAACAATTCAGAGACAAATAATTGTATTAAAATGAATGGTTTCTGCAGAGCAAAAGCAATTCCACCAGAGAGTAGACATATAAATTAGGAGAAATCCCTTTCCAAATAGACAGGTGATATATGTTTAATATATGGAGTTTACATATGCGTATATGTGAAACTAAATTTGATAACAAGAAGCAAATAACTAAAATACGCAAAAGTATTAGAACCCATTTTACTACAAAAGGCATACTAATGGGTAAGAGTTATATGAAAAATCCTAAATATCAAGAATCATCAGAGAAATGAAAACCAAAATAAGGAGTCATTACCTCATACATAAGAATAGCTACTTTCAAAAGGACAAGTGGAAGCCCTGGGGATGATGCTCTATTAGCAAAGAGTTTGCACCATGAGAGGACACAATCCCTGTATAAATCATCACTTATCTGTAACCCAAGATCTAGGGAGGCAGAGTCAGGAGAAACCCAGGGATTTACCAGATAATGAGCACAGCCAAATCAGTAAGATGGAGGTCCAGTGAGAAAACCAATCTCAGAATGAAAATGGAGAGTGTTGGAGGAGGAAAATTTAACCTCCCCCGTATGCATGAATATACACTTTCACACATATATACCTCTCTCTCTCTCTCTCTCTGTCTCTGTCTCTGTCTCTGTCTCTGTCTCTCTGTCTCTCTGTCTCTCTCTCTCTCTCTCTCTCTCTCTCTCTCTCTCTCTGTCTCTCTCTCTCTCACACACACACACACATGCACACACACACACACACACACACACACACACACACACACGAGAAAGTGCAAACATTAACATACACTGGTAAGAATGTGAAGGGAAACATCACATGCTACTGATGCTACTGCTTGGAATTTAAGTTGTCACACCCAATAAGTAAAATAGTGCTAAGTCTCAAACTCTGGGACAACTGGCTGAAGTAGCTATTTAACATAGCAAAGTGAACCTGGCTTCCAGTGTTACTCTCAATTACTAGACATTCAAACATCTGAGACTATGGGAGTCATTTTTGCTCAGACATCATTTCTAAGGCCTTCTGATATGCTCTTTCAGTTTCTGTAGTCAACTACATTCATATGCACACATGTTTACACAGATATACTCAAAATTAAAATTAATAAAATAAATATTTTAAATTATTTGATAAGTGTCCTTTAAAACCAATTATGATTGTATATGGATATTAGATCGTTGAGGTGCACTTGTGTTCTGTATTTAGAATTCTGAAATCAATAAAAAAACTTTCTATGTACATTATTTGAATCTTCCTGCCATGCTCCATATCTTGAGTATAACTCATGTAACAATGCATAGACATATATAGATAAATTAGGGCAAATATATCCATATGTAAATTATGCCCTTGTGCAGCTTCCTGTACAAATCATATTTGATAACAGACAGCATATAGTTTACAGAACACTGGAAAAATAATTGTGTACATACAATTATGCAGTGTGAGGGAGTTTGTGTGTTGTGTGTGTGTGTATGTGTGTGTGTATGTGTGTGTATATAATGCACATATGTTTGTTTCTTCAAATGTATATGACTCATTCATACATATGAAAACTTAATGCTGCATTAATCACTCTCCACTTTATTTATTAAGGGAGGGTTCTTCACTGAGCACAGAGCTCACCATTTCCAGGTAGTCTAGCTAGCTATCATTTTCTTTCTCTGCAACCTATAGGCTGGCATTGCAGGAAGCTGCCAAGCTGATCAAGGTTTTCCATGGGAACTGTGGATAGCAAGTCCCATTCTCAGGCTTGAAATGCAAAAAAAAATGTATACTCTGAACCACATCACCAGCATCTAATCAAAATTTTATATGTTTTATTATCTGTAATATTAATAAAATGTCATTTTTTAATTTTTTAATATTTTTTATTTTCTATATTCTTTGTTTATATTCCAAATGATTTCCCATTTCCCAGCTCCCCTCTTTCCTTATGTCCCAAAAGACTTCTTCTCTCCACCTATTCTCCAATCACCTCCCTCATTTTTCTCTGTCCTGATACTCCCCTACAATGCTAGATCAAGCCTTTCCAGGATCAGGGTCCACTCCTTACTTCTTCATGTGAGACATTTGATATGCTACTTGTCTCTTGGGTATTCAGAGCTTCTGGGCTAATTAATATCCACTTATCAGAAATTGCATTCCATGTGTATTCTTTTGTGATTGGGTTACCTCACTTAGGATGATATTTTCCAGGTCCAACCATTTGCCAAAAATTTCATGGATTCATTGTTTTTAATTGCTGAGTAGTATTCCATTGTGTGAATATACCATATGTTTTGTATCCATTCCTCCATTGAGGGACATCTGGGCTCTTTCCAGCTTCTGGCTATTATAAATAAGGCTGCTATGAACATAATGGAGCATGTGTCCTTATTGCATGCCGGGAAATCCTTTGGTATATGCCCAGGAGAAGTATAGCAGGGTTCTCTGGAAGTGTCATATCCAGTTTTCTGAGGAACCACCAGACTGATTTCCATAGTGGCTGTACCATCTTGCAATCCCACCAGCAGTGGAGGAGTGTTCTTATTTCTCCACATCCTTACCAACACCTGCTGTCTCCTGAGTTTTTAACCTTAGCCATTCTGACTGGTGAGAGGTGATATCTCAGGGTTGTTTTGATTTGCATTTCCCTAATGACTAATGATGTTGAACATTTCTTAAGGTGCTTCTCAGCCATCCAAATTTTTTCAGGTGAAAATTCTTTGTTTAGAACAATACCCATTTTTAATAGGGTTATTTGGTTCCCTGAGGTCTAACTATTTTAGTTCTTTGTATATATTGGATATTAGCCCTCTTTCGGATGTAGGGTTGGTGAAGATCTTTTCCCAATTTGTTGGTTGCCATTTTGTCCTTTTGACAGTGTCCTTGCCTTACAGAAACTTTGTAATTTTATGAGGTCCCTTTTGCCAATTCTTGATCTTAGAGCATAAGCTCTTGGTGTTCTGTTGAGGAACTTTTCCCCTGTGCCCATGTTCTCAAGGGTCTACCCCGGTTATTTTTCTATTAGTTCCAGTGTGTCTAATTTTATGTGGAGGTCCTTGATCCACTTGGACTTGAGCTCAGTACAAGGAGATAAGAATGGATCAATTTGCATTCTTCTGCATGCTGACCTCCAGTTGAGCCAACACCATTTGTTGAAAAGGCTATCTTTTTTCCACTGGATGTTTTCTGCTCCTTTGTTGAAGATCAAGTGACCATAGGTGTATGGATTCATTTCTGGGTCTTCAATTCTCTTCTATTGGTCCACTTGCCTGTCACTGTGCCAATACCATGCTGTTTTTAACACTATTGCTCTGTAGTATTGTTTGATGTCTGGGATACTCATTCCCACAGAAGTTCTTTTACTGTTGAGAATAGTTTTAGCTATCCTGGGTTTTTTGTTATTCCAGATGAATTTGAGAATTGCTTTTTCTAACTCTGTGAAGAACTGAGTTGGGATTTTGATAGGGATTGCATTGAATCTGTAGATTGCTTTTGGCAAATGGCCATGTTAACTATATTAATCCTGCCATTCCACCAGCATGGAAGATTTTTCCATTTTCTGGGGTCTTCTTTGATTTCCTTCTTCAGAGACCCGAAGTTCTTCTCATACAGATCTTTCATTTGTGTGGTTAGAGTCACATCAAGATACTTTATACTGTTTGTGGCTATTGTGAAGGGTGTCATTTCCCTAACATCTTTCTCAACCTGCTTATCCTTTGAGTATAGGAAGGCAACTGATTTGCTTGAGTTGATTTTATAACCCACCACTTTGCTGAAGTTGTTTATCAGCTGTAAGAGTTCTCTGGTGGAGTATTTTGGATCACTTAAATATACTATTTAAACATCTTCAAATAGTGATAATTTGACTTCTTCCTTTCCAATTTGTATCCCCTTGACCTCCTTATGTTGTCTAATTGCTTTTGCTAGAACTTCAAGTACTATATTGAAAAGATATGGAGAGAGAGGGCAACCTTGTCTAGTCCCTGATTTTAGTGGGATTGCTTCAAGTTTCTCTCCATTTAGTTTGATGTTGGCTTCTGGTTTTCTGTATATTGCTTTAACTATGTTTAGGTATGGGCCTTGAATTCCAATTCGTTCCAAGAATTTTAGCATGAAACAATGCTGAATTTTGTCAAATGCTTTTTCAGCATCTAATGAAATGATCATATGTTTTTTTCTTTGAGTTTGTTTATGTAGTGGATTGCATTGATGGATTTCCTTATATTGAACCATCCCTGCCTCCCTGGGATGGAGCCTACTTGACCACTGTGGATGATAGTTTTGATGTGTTCTTGGATTCGGTTGGCAAGAATTTTATTTAGTATTTTTGCATTGATATTCATAAGAGAAATTGGCCTGAAGTTCTGTTTCTTTGTTGGATCTTTGTGTGGTTTTGGTATCAGCATAGTTGTGGCTTCGTAGAACGAGTTGGGTTGTGTTCCTTCTGTTTCTATTTTGTGGAATAGTTTGAAGAGTATTGGTGTTAGCTCTTCTTTGAAGGACTGATAGAATTCTGCACTGAAGCCATCTGGTCCTGTGCTTTTATGGGTTGGGAGACTTTCTATGACCCCTTTTATTTCATTAGGTGTTATGGGAATATTTAGATGATCTATTTGATCCTGATTTAATTTTGGTGTTTGATATCTGTCTAGGAATTGTCCATTTCCTCCAGATTCTTCAGTTGTGTTGAGTATAGGCTTTTGTAGTAGGATCTGATGATTCTTTGAATTTCCTCAGTTTCTGTTGTTATATTTCCCTTTTCATTTCTAATTTTGTTAATCTCGATACTGTCTCTGTGCCCTTTGGTTAGTCTGGCTAAGGGTTTATCTATCTTGTTGATTTTCTCAAAGAACCAGCTCCTGGTTTTGTTGATTCTTCATATGGTTCTCTTTGTTTCTACTTGATTGATTTCAGCTGAATTTGATGATTTCCTGCCTTCTACTCCTCCTGAGCTAATTAGCTTCTTTTTGTTCCAGGGCTTTCAGGTGTATCCTTAAGCTGCTAATGTATACTCTCTCCATTTTCTTTTTGGAGGCACTCAGGGCTATGAGTTTTCCTCTTAGCACTGCTTTCTTTGTGTCCCATAGATTTGGCTATGTTGTATCTTCATTTTCATTAAATTCTAAAAAGTCTTTGATTTCTTTCTTTATTTCTTCCTTGACCAAGGTATCATTGACTAGATTATTGTTCAGATTCCATGTGTATGTGGGCTTTCTGTTGTTTTTGTTGATATTGAAGACTACTTTTATTCCATAGTGATCTGATAGGAGTCATTGGATTATTCCGATCTTCTTATATTTTTTGAGGTCTGTCTTGTGACCAATTATATGATCGATTTTGGAGAAGGTACCATGAGTTGCTGAGAAAAAGGTATATTCTTTTGCTTTAGGATGAAATGTTCTATAAATATCTGTTAAATATAATCGGTCCAAAGATTCAATTAGTTTCATTGTGTCCCTGTTCACACTTTCTGTTTTCCTGATCAGTCCATTGAGGAAAGTGCAATGGTGAAGTCATCCACAATTATTGTGTTAGGTGCAATATGTGATTTGAGCTTTAGTAAAGTTTCTTTTATGAATGTGGGTGCCCTTGCATTTGGAGTATAGATGTTCAGGATTGAGATTTCTTCTTGGTGTATTTTTCCTTTGACCAGCAAGAAGTGTCCCTCAGTGTCTCTTTTGATGACTTTAGGTTGAAAGTCAATTTTATCTGATATTAGAATGGTTACTCCATCTTGTTTCCTGAAACCATTTGCTTGTAAAATTGTCTTCCAGCCTTTTACTCTAAGGTAGTATTTGTCTTTGACACTGAGGTGTGTTTCCTGTATGCAGCAAAATGTAGGGTCCTATTTACATATCCAGTCTGTTAGTCTATGTCTTTTTATTGGGGAATTGAGTCCATTGATGTTAAGAGATATTAAGGAATAGTGATTATTAGTTCCTGTCATTTTGTGATATTTTGTATATTTGATTTTTAAATTTTTATTTTTGTTATTTTTGTTCTTAATGCTCTTTGCATTGGTAGACATTGATCACTGGGCTTTATATGTTATACCAAGCATTCTACAATTGTTATATCCCTATGTAATGCATTCTTAGATGTAATGTAATACTTCCTTACATGGTTTCTGCTTTGAAATCCTTAAATATGCTGTTTTTAATCACAGGAAATAATTATGCCACCTGTCATGACACATCGTTTTGTGTTTAAAATAAATCTGAATACTTTATGTACCATTTTAATTAAGTTGCTGTTCTGATTCAGGAACTTCAGAGTGAAATGCATAGATGAGAAAATACAGAAATTAACCTGCATTAAGATATAATAATTATCCACAAACAAACTCAAGTATTACTAATAAATTTAATTTAGTGTTTTTGAAACATTATTTTGCTTGCATTTAATTGTATAGAACTGGCATGTCCAGTCCTTTCTGCATAGATCAGCAAGATCTCAATTAAAGATGTGTACTACAACGTTTGGGTGATTTGGAAATTTTGACATTACATAATTTCAATGAAAACTAAAAGAACAGAATTGTAAAATTAATTAGAAACTGAAATAGAATTTGATCCATATGAAGAAATCCATCTCATAACTTTACTTTGTTATGTTTTAAAATTACTTAAAAGTAGAAAGAGCCAGAAAAATTACAATGAGAGATAGGGGGAGGGGAGAATAGACTGTGTTAGTTTGAGTGAGCCCAATCATGAGAAACACATGCTTATCACATGCATACACATACTGACAGATACACATATACTCACACCAACTTGCACACTCTGTATCTATCTCTCTGTCTATCTATCTATCTATATCTATATATATCTATACTCATATTTATAGCTAGCTAGCTATCCACTGACAATCATACTTGCAGACATGCTCACACACACATACAAAGATACACATACACACAAACACACAAACAAACCTTTAAAATAATCACAGGGAAGATAAATGCCATTAGCATAGCAATCATTTAGAGTAAATGGTAAATCAGAAGCTACTGCTAAAAGGGAATTTAAAAGTAATATGAAGATCTGACCTTATATTTTCAGATGCCTTTATTCAGGTTCAGTAGCACAGATATCTCAAGAAGAATCATGGATACTAAATAGTTCAGCCTGTGTGGCTCTTTACCAGCCTGGATTTTATCACAGACCATCTGATAGTTACGTATATCTTCTTGATGCATAGCAAGCCGTTGCTGTTTAAATATTTGATTTCAACTCCTAATTAATATAGGTATTTGATCAAAAGGCTGAACCAAGGAATAGATAAAGTTACAAAAAGAACTATGAACGAATGCTTTCTTGAATTTATAATAGAAATATGTAACATTGCTAAGTAATATGTTACAGAAACACTGAGAAAATATTATGTGAAGAGGAAACCAGAAAAATGCCAACATGGAGACTGACTGACTAGAAAATAACATGGAAAACATTCAGGAAAATGTATGCTTAAGACATTTTTATAAATAAATATTAATACATGTCTTTAATATTCTAAATAGTCATATTTTATATACACCTAAATATATGGATATGCAACTATTTAATGAATTATATAATGATAAAAATAATCAGAAGTAGAAAAAAGTGAGAAAGATAATGGAGTTCAGGAAAGCAAAATAAGCATATCATAAAGAAGAAAATATAAATTTCCCCAGGAAGAAGACTGTAAAATAACCTACATGTCACTATAGATCAGACATCCTATTAGCCAAAATAAATTTTATAAAAAGATGAAAGACATTGAATTAATAACAAACTCTACTTTATTTTGATTTTGTGTGAATGGGAGAAAATGTGAAAATAAAATAGGAAACACATATTGTGCAATTTTTATCACAAAGGAAGCCTTGTATTATCACCAAGGAACTATGTTCTATTGAAAGGCAAAACTGTGGATAGGACGGACTAAAAGTATATTCTACTTATATTACTAAAATCATAAAGTGTGATAGATTTAAAGTGTAACATCAAAATGGACACAGCTAAGTTGAAACAAAATTCAGAGACTTCTGGTGCTTGGGTGCTAAGGCTTTTATGATATTTTTATTTAAATAATGCTAGATTCAAAATATGAAAACATTGCAAGATTAAAGCCTCAACTTCATTTAAGAGATAAATCCATAACCTATATAAATAATAGAAGAAGACAGATAGGTAAATGGTAGATAGATTGATAAATATATAGACAATGATAGATGATGATAGATAAATAGATAGACAAGATAAATGACAGAACACACATGATAAAGTATAGCAAGTAGATAGATACTAGAAAAATGATAGAAGATAATTAGGTGATTGGTGATTACTAGATGATATGCAGACATATAGATAAATGCAGGCATATAGATAAATAAGTGAGAGGTAAATATATTTTCTTCTTTGTAATATCAGAAAGTGTTATACCACATATTGCTAACTCAAAGATAAAATGTAAAATTATATTTTTCTACTGAATGCATGTATTTTAGACCAGTACATAGATAAAACAAAACCTCAAACAAATGTAAGTCAGAAACTACCATCAGTTCAGAACTTCCAGTCTTTACCTGCTACATTAACCCTAGAAAAATGTGATATTATGGGCAAGTGGCTGGGTCTCTAATGACTTTAATAGAAAAGTTGAGTTCCACAGCTGGGAGTGACATCAGAGAGAACGCTTTTGATGAACATAATGGAAAGGGAAGTTGTGTTATGGGACCTGAAGCTGCCAGCTAAGGCGTTTTCTGGTAACTGTTGTGGAGCAGGTAATTAATTCAAAAATTTAAAGAGTTATCTTGCAGAAGAGATGACTTTTCTGTGTTATTTCAGACTGAAAAATTCAGGAAAGAATTTGAGATGTACCTATTTGGCGTGGATGGAAAAGTTCTCCACAGGTCTGAGTGCTTTAACATTTGGTCCCAGTTGGTTGCACTTTTTAGAAAACCTGTGGAACCTTTAGGAGGTACGGAAAAGGAAGCAGGCCACATGGAAAGGCTAAGGGCTTTGGGGTTTTACAGCAGAACTCACATCTTGTTCACATTCTCATTTTCATTTATTTTTTTTATTGGATATTTTCTTTATTTACATTTCAAATGTTTCCCCTCTGAAAATCCCCTAACCCATCCCTCCTCCCCCTGCTGACCAATCCACCCACTCCTGCTTCCCTGTTCTGACATTCCCCTATACTGGGGCATCTAGCCTTCTCAGAACCAAGGGGCTCTCCTCCCTTTGATATCCAACAAGGCCCTCCTCTGCTACATATGTGGCTGGAGCCATGGGTCCCTCCATGTGTAGTCTTTGGTTGGTTGTTTAGTCTCTGGGAGCTCTGGGGGATACCCACAGAAGGAGATAAAGAGACAAAGTCTGGAACAGAGACTGAGGGAAAGACCATACAGAGAATTCTCCACCTAGGGATCCATCCCATATACATTTACAAAACCCAGACACTATTGTGGATGCCAACAAGTGTACCACATTTTGATTTCTAACTGCAGAAGCATGTAACCAGGCTTATCAGGTTCCCGCTGCCATGTCCACTATAATGAACTGTTTTCCTTGAACTATAAACATGAATAACCTCTTTGTCTCCTAATTTTGTCAGGTATTTGATCATGGTCCCATGTAAAGTAACCAAAACTTGTGTGCTTAAAAGGTAGGACTAATAACCTAGTAAAGGAAAATACAAATCTTCAGGGAATGTGTTTGGTACCACTGTGAATTCCTGTCTAGTCTTGTTTACAAGATGAAAGCTATAGAAGAAAGGCTCATAACGAGGTGGTCAACCTGAAAATTCTAGAACCTTGTTAACCCCTCAATGGAGGATGTATCACATAGAAACTGAGAGAACAAAAGGAAACATGCCCATGCAATGGACAAAAGGGGAAGTTTATTATGTTCTCTGTAGCAAATCAAAATGAGAAAAGAATAGTTCAATGTGAAGATGCCTGATATATTTCTGACTTTTTCAGAGTCCATCATACTTATTGAATGCTTTGTTAAGAAACCTAAGAGAAAACATCCTCCTGCCCAGGCCAACTCAAAACTCTCTTACAAACCCATGCCTAATCCAGACTGGGAGATGTGGCTACCTGAGATATTTGGAAATCATTGCCCCTTGCTAGAACCATCCTGAGTGAACACAAAAGCTCTGTCCATCCTGAACTTAATGACTTTTGATATTCCTATTGATATGAATAATTTACAACTTTCTTGCTTCCTAGCTATTTTGGTCTTTGGCATACATAATCAGCACATTTTCTGAAAACAAAAGAAAATACCAAGACAAGTTTATTTTTATCAGAGATGTTTTGGAAGCAAGATACAAGTATATTTGACCTTTGAAATGTATCATTTATTAAGCTTATATCAGAAATCTATTTATTATATTCTTCATAATCTTTGTTTTGCATACTACATGAGTTACCTTAAAAACTAGTTTCATGATAGTTTTAAAATATGTATACATATGTACTGCATATATATGTAGAAATATGTGTATACTATGTATGTATACATTGTGTGTTTAGAAAACCATTGACAAGAGCTAACTAATATTTCTGACAGTGAAATGCACAAAATATTTAATTACAGAATGATGAAAAATTCTCTTGTAAGGGGATTGACAATAAGATATATTTAAATTTTTATTCTTGGATTGGGTGGTACATAAATTATTCTAGTTGTTTTCTTCTAATGTAAATTTGTTAAATTAAATCTTGGAAATATGAATGATGGATATTACAACAGTTCAACTAGCAAGTGAAATGAGTTACTTTCAAACCACCCTTGAACAGCTGCCAGAACACAGTTTATCAAATACTCATTTGAATTTTGAGGTTAAATGTGAAACTAATGAATTCCAAAGAAAAAATTTAGTTCCATAAATGTTTACATGTTTTTCTTGACCTTTGTGTCTGAGTTTTTCATTTAATATAGAGATTTTGTTTTATTTTCTTGTTTGATTTCTCTCTCTCTCTCTCTCTCTCTCTCTCTCTCTCTCTCTCTCTTTCTCTCTCTGCCTTCTGTCTGGTTTGTGTGTATATGTGCGTGTGCGTGTGCGTGCGTGTGTGTGTGTGTGTGTGTGTGATATGTGTCTATCTGTACAACTGTGTGGAAGTCTCATGGTACAATGGTGGCATGAATGTTCTAGAAGTAACCAAAAACTTTATAATAGAAGATATGAAGTACTTTTGACATGCATGAGGATAACATTATTTTCTCGCACCAGAGAGACAGAAATTACATTTTAGAAAATGAATGACTTGCATCAGATTTTCCAGTGTTACAGTTTAAAATAATTTTCAGATTCTTGCTTCACTGCTCCTAACTCTGAGCATAATGTCACAAGAATCATTTCCATTGGAATGGTAAGACAAAAATTGAATAAATGTAACTGCAAAGTTTTTAATGGTAAAATAGAAACTTAAGCCATCTTTCTGTAGGTTGATTGATTCATAAATATTAAATACTTATTAAGACTGGGGACCATTACAGAATACCACAACTGGTCATAATCAGAGAATGTCAAGTGATTGTGTGGTCCCCATCACCAACTTAGACATCTTCAATACAACTCTGACTGGGGTAATATAACAGAAGAGTGGTCTAAAAGATTGTAAAATTCAAGGTCTCTAGTGTATGTGCTTGACTTAAACTATGTAGCCAAGTATCACCTTGAACTTAAGATTCTCCAGCCTCCATCTTCCAAGCACTGGGAAGATGAGAATTTATCACCTCACCTACTTTTCATGGTACTGGTGATTAACACCAGGGCTGCCTGCATCCTAGAAAAGTACTATACCAAGTGAACTATATCCTATATTACATTTAAGCCTTTTACATCATGGGTAAATTGAAAGGAAGAAAAATTATATATCAAGACAAAGAGTGCAAGTTGAGAAGCTTAATAAACTTTTGGAAGTGATCCAGTATAATAGGCTATTGAGAACCCTGACAAAGAGTGGATGGTGTGAGAAAGCAATGGGACCAGTGGCCAGATAATAAAATTGTTTCGATTTCTTGTTCTTGATTGATTGATTGATTGATTGATGTTTTTATACTAACATGCTTAAATTTTAACTATATCACAAGTAACATGAAAATCCATTTATAATTTTAAAAGAAAAGTAAAGCAATCATTCTAGAAATAGCACTGTGGATAAAGAATAGATTCTTGGAAAAACAATTTAGAGGAGGGTAAGGTCAGGAGGTCATTTTCTGTTATGCTAAGGGTAACAGCAGCTTGAACCATGAAATCAGTGGAAGCAACTAATACAAGCAACATATAATAAGGAACTACACCTTAGAGAAGTGAGTGATTCATCTGATTAAGGAAGGTACCTGCCTAATTTGATTTGACCAAAGGGAGGCATGTTGGAGCCAAATATATGAGAAGTAGGAAATCAAGAAAAGTTAAGTTTGGTGATGGGAAGTGTATTGGATATTGGGGACATTCACATATACACACATGATACACTGTAGACCATGACACTGTAAAAAATAATGAGCAGCCCCATCGCATAAAACACACTCCAAGTTCTCCATGCTTTATAGACTGGATGGAAAAAATAAAAAGAAATTTTAAAAAGGAGAAATCACCAAAGAGTCACATAGTTGTGGAGCTGAGTGATAAATACAACAAGAAGTCTACTATTTTCAGGCTTCAAATGAGCTGCAGACAAGGCAGACAATAGAAGGGTTTTAAAACAAAATAAAAAGGATGTGGTGTTGTGGCCAGTTTGAACAAGCAGGCAGAGTGCTTTCAAATAGAATGGCGAAATAATGCTGTTAGATGGTATTAGTGGATGGGGAACAGCTCTGCTGCTCTTCTTTGTTACTACCAGGTCTCTCTCTTTTGGCTATTCTACTCTGAGATAGAGATACTGCCCTGATTAAATCTTTATTTTTCTGCTTTATACTCTTCTTAGAACACAGTCCTCAGCATGCT
Organism: Apodemus sylvaticus; assembly: GCF_947179515.1. Taxonomy (NCBI): domain Eukaryota; kingdom Metazoa; phylum Chordata; class Mammalia; order Rodentia; family Muridae; genus Apodemus; species Apodemus sylvaticus. Next base: position 30,707,109 of record NC_067483.1, read on the forward strand.
AAGATGATGCCCATTCTTTACAGGAAGAGCACAGGCCTCTTCTGTCCCACTATATTTAGACACAAAAAAGAAAGGAAAAATATCCTGAGGTTTTCCTAAGAGAATGGAAGAGTGATGGGTAAACTTGGTTGTACATGATTCTTACCAATGAAATATAATGCTCAAGGAAGAATGAGGATGTGGCTAGTTGGTAGAATGATTGGCTAGCATGCAGGAGGTCCTGGTCCCATGAACAGCATGGCACAAACCAGGCACAGTGCTGCATGCCTCTAATCCCAGCTCTTGAAAGGTAGAGAGAGAAATATCACAAGTTCAGAGTCATTTTTGACTGCATAGTGTGTTTGAACTCAGCTTTAGGTACAGGAGAGAATATAAAACAGCAATAATAATTATAATGAACTCAAATGATAAGGTATATTTGTTAAAAATGTATTACAAACCTCATTAGATAACGATAAGGCATTTATTTGACTTATTAAACACTGTCACAAGTGCTGTCTATCAGCATACCTACAGTGTATAAATCTTCAGAGAATTTTGTGTTTCAAGTTTTCCCTTCATTGTTCAATAGAATTATACATCCATATTACTATTGTTTTAATTATTTTCAACTATAATAAAATGCTAAATAAGGTTAATAGCTTAGGATAACTTCTTCCTATGGAACCATCCTTTAGAATTAGTCTGATTGAATTAACATATAACTCATGTTTCATATATAAAAGATGAAACCTATAGAAAAAAGCAAACAAACGTTTAAAAGGTAAATACATACATTATTTTATAATGATGTAAGGAAATGGCTATTTTTCTCATGGTCTTAATTGTGTGTTTTGTCTATCCATTGCTAATTGGCCAACAGAAGTCATTGGCAGTACAAAAAGCAACCAACTTTATGGAACTGAAGAACATCCAGAAAAAAAGACACATCAGTCTAGAAATATGCATTTATTAGGAAAAAAAACCTCAACCTTTGCACTCATGTTATGGAGCACAAACACACACCAACAACTACTTGAATAACTATAGTGATATTTTTAAGGAGTTTTATTCCTTCTAAATTTTGCTGTATGTCCCAATCCTTGAAAGCTTGGACCCCATATATGTAGAGGGGACAGTCCTTAAGCTATACTTGCCTCTGCATCTCATGTGCTGGGGTAAAAGGCATGTGACACTGTGCTTGGCACTCTTACAATTTTAACTGAGGTTTTGCACTCTATCTTTGTTCCTTTCTTTCTGTATACAGATTGTATCCTTTTTTACACCCTTTGTCTACCGTTATTCTTTTTTCAATTCTTTTAGTTTTTACTTTATTTCTAAAGATTTATTTTATTTATGAATAGTAGTTTGTCTGTATGTCTGTATACACACACACACACACACACACACACACACACACACACACACACATACATGAAGATGCCCTGGAGGCCAGGAAATGGCATCAGATCCTCTGGAGTTAAGAATTAGAGACATTTGTTAGCCAAATCTGATGTAAGTGCTTGTTTTAGTTAAGGTTTCTATTGCTGTGATGAAACACCATGACCAAAGCAACTCGGGGAGAAAGTATTTATATGGGGTACCGTTCCATAACACTGTTTATCATCCAAGCAAGTTAGGATAAGAAAGGAGTCAAGCAGGTCAGGATCCTGGAGGCAGGAGCTGATGTAGGGGTTGTGAGGGGTGCTGCTTGCTGTCCAATTCCCAATGGCTTGCTCAATCAACTTTCTTAGAGCAACCGGGATCCAGGGCTGGCTACACCCTGAATGGCCTTTCTCCATCAATTACTAATTAAGAAAATACCATACAGGGCTGCCTATAACTTTACTGAGTCTTTTTTTTTCTTTTGTGTCTTTCTCCTCCCGCGTGGCAATGGTTTTGACAAATTACCAAGGGCTAATCAGTCTGAGTCCTCAACCACCATGACTGTCAAAATCCACATTGATTTGCACAGGATTTCACTCATTCTGGGACTTCTCTGCTCCCTGCAAGCAGCAAGAACTCTTAACCCCTGAGCCATTTCTCCAGACCCTCTTTGTTTATTGTTTGCAAGTTTTATAGACATAGAAATCTCTTTGGATTATATTCACCCTATTATATTAATCTTCTCACTCTCCCTCACAACCCCTTCTTCCTAACTAGTTTCCTCCCCAAGCATGGAGATTAGTTAGGGTTACTTGAGTTATTTACTATCCAATGAGCAATTTATCAGTGACAATACCATTGAAAACATTGCTACTCTGTTGCCTGTCCAATGAACACTAACTGCCAATACCTCTTTAGAAACAGGTAAAGCCTCATGAGCCCCTGACATATTCATAATGGAAAGTTCAAGGGTCAATCTTGTGCAGCCTTTATTCAGGTTTCTATAGTTGTTGTATACTCATGATTGCAGCACCCAAGAAATTGATATTTTGATTTTTTCTTAAATATAGACAATAAAATAGAAAAAGTATAAACTAAAATAATTAAAATTTCCAAAGAGTAAATTGGGTAAAGAATGGAAGGACTTATGAAAACTAAAAGTACTGCAACAAATAGTAAACAAACTAAATGTCCCAGTGTGTTCAAGTTAATTACAACTAGACTTATCATTTCTCTACAGTATTTTGGAGGAATGAATGTTTTTGTCTTTATTCATTATAAACTAGGTCGTGTTGACAATATTAAAAGAGCTTGGTACTTCCAAGCATGCATATCTTAAGATGAAATACAGAATATATTTAGTAGTGGGAAATTACAAGCAGTTATCAGCTACTTTAGTTTCTGTTGTATTTAAGTGATCCTATGGATTCATAATTGGATAAAACACTTTTGGGTTCTCAAGAGAGAAATCACGTTTTCCTTTCTTAAATCCTGTTGAGAGTCTTATTATGCACCTTATTTAAAATACTCACAGGAGAGGTAGAAACTGGAAGCAAGGGACAGTTTCTTTCTTTCTTTCTTTCTTTCTTTCTTTCTTTCTTTCTTTCTTTCTTTCTTTCTTTCTTTCTTTCTTTCTTTCTTTCTTTCCTTGCTTCTTATATATGTATATATATATACATATATATATATATATATATATGTATATATATGTATATATATGTATATATTCTTTGTTTACAATCCAAAAGCTTTCCCCTTTCCCAGTTCCCCCCTCCGCATATGTCCCATAAGTCCTCTTCTCTCCATCCATTCTCCTATCTTTCCCCCTCCCTTTTCTCTGTCCTGGTACTCCCCTACAATGCTGGATCAAGCCTCTTGCTGACAGTTCTTACAGAGGACCCAAGTTCAGTTCTAAGCATTCATCACTGCAATTAACTCTAGCTCTAAATGATCCAGCACCCTCTACTGGCCTTCTATGGCCCTCTCATGTGCATGCAGGTATTGATATATACTCACATATGCACAAATAACTAATAGAATAAATAGTAAAAATACTCAAAGAAAATGTGGAACATATTAAAATGTTTTGATAACCACAAATTCATAATAACAGCACATAGTAGAAATCAAATGATTGCTTCATCAGTCAAAATACAGGAAAGGATTTTAAGTCTTCTAAAATAATACTCATAGGATGTAGATAGTAGCAACCTATTCAGATTCAACTTTCATGTTTCTAAGGACACAAATGATACAGCTTTGATAATTATCATTATCACATCAAACAGAAATTCACCCTTTGAAATTCAGTTGACTTTTGTCAATGCTTTATGACATTGTCATGTTTTGAAAATTATTTTACTGTTAGAAATAATTTTACATTACATGCATAATGATTATAAATACTACTTTCTCTTCTCTCTGCAGATGTCTATTCTCATTACTTTGCTGAAAAAACTGCTAGCTAATTCAACATTATCAATACTTAGAATGAACTTAATGGACATTAAACAACACAGACATGCATGTGTACATATATACATATACACATACGCATGTATTATATATACATATAAATATACATATACATATACATCATATACACATACACATACACATACATATACATACACACACACACACACACATATATATACATATATATATGTATATATATATATATATGTATGCGATTATTGTTTCTGTCCTTCATCTGGCTAAAATATGCCCTTTTGCCTACACAGACCCATTGCAGAAATGTGGAGGACAAGCCTGGATACATTTCTTACTGTCTAAGCATCAAAAGAAGAGTTCTAAGTGTTCACCTCTTTACAGTCTTCCTATTAAGAATAGTTAGGTAATCACATAAAATACTTTAAATGGAATTCTCTCCATTTTTAAGGTTTTATTTTTTTCTCTTGTAAAAAGGTACATATGTAAATTGAAGAACATGTATCATTGATGTTACGCCACACACTAAACCTAGTTCATATAAGGTAAGCTTCTATATTGATTTCTAGTCAATGTAGAATGTTCAAGAACTATTTTCTTTGCTACTGATGCAGGTCAGCTTTTTGATATCAATAAAAGTAATGTAGAAAATATAATATTCAAACATTTCATTAATCTGAAATGTTCAACCTTAGAAATATGGAATGTTAGATAATCTATATCTCTCTATCATCTCTTTATCATAAATCTACCTATCTACCAACTATCTATCTATAAATTTATCTATCAATCCATAGTATTTAACATCTGCATAAACACACTTTGACTTTAATAAATCATGAAACCTGCAGATTTTCTGATCCAAAAGAATGTTTAATACACTAGGCTATAGAAGACAAAATTATTTTAGTCTACTTTAAATGTTATTGATATTTGCTTTTTTTTTCTAAAATTGTATAAAATTGTTCCTCATTGTAGCACATTCTGCAGTTGTCAACATTCCTGGAGTAAGGTATCAAAGTCAAGAAATTGCTAAACATACAAAATTTCCATAAAGTCAAGGACCAAAAAGACATCATGGACAGGACTTTGATTCCATGCTGGAATTCTAAGTGCACAGAAGTGTATGGTGTATAATATTGAGAGGAATTTTACTACCAAGGTGAAAATAGCCACATGACAGAAATGCTAAGGAAACAATACAGTTTCAAGGTTGATGATGAAGGAGCAGATGACTGGGACACAGTGAGAATTATTGATAACCATCCATTCTTTGATCAGTTTATCAACTCTCTACATCTCATTCATTCTGAATCTAAAAATGGAAGACTGAAAGTAAGCCATATTTCAGTTCTAACTGTGAGATCACTGGAAGAAATATTACCATACAGCAGGCTGGACATGGTATATTTCTCCATTTTTTTAAAAATATGCTATGTAATGTCTACCTAAATCATAGACAATAAAAGCAAAAATAGACAGGACTAAACACTAAATATTTGCCACAATAAACCAGTGTTGACATAACATGGAATAGAAGAAAATATTTTCAGCTTTCTCATCTTGGAAAATAGCTAGTGTGAGCGGAACATATGAGAATATCCAACAGCATCAAACCTAAGAAACCAAACATAATCTGATCATAAATGGACAAAGGTCCAAGCACACATGTTTCTGATATATATGGAATTCCAGAACATACTCATTATCATTAGTTATCTTGGAAGTGGAAATCTAGACCAGAGGGAGACATTTTCCTACTTCAATGAGCATTCTTAAAAACAAAAATTCAGTTGAATTGCCAGGGTTTTTTGCAAACAAAGAGAAGGAAATACTTTCTACACTGATGATTAGAAGAGAATGATGAGTGCAGCCATCGTTGAGAGCAGAATAGATCCTCTTCAAAACAAGTGAAAACAGAACCATCAAACCATCAGTGGTCACAATACTGGGCACTTACTCCAAGGAACTGCAGTCACTTTGTTGAATAAACTCTGGTAATTTTATTGTCTGGTACACAATTCTTGTTAATATGAGTGAGTGATCAACCTTGGAGGTGTTCCATGCATAAACAGAAAATGAAAATATATTTTCCATATATTCTCACATAATACTCATATGACTATTATTCATATAAGATCATTCATATAATATTTCCATAAACAAGAAGAATGAAATCTTATCACTTGGAAAAGCATGGGAAAATCAAGAATGACACTGCGACTAGTAAGATAATCAAGGTGCAGAAGAGCAAACACCACATGACAGTTTTCATACATGGTATGTAGAAAAGATCAGTCTGAAAGAAATAGAGTATAACAGTGGTTGTCACATATTTAAGGGCAAGGGAGGGTAGAAGACATTCATTCTTGGGTAGTTCAACAGACAATCAACTCCCAAGTTTTATAACCAATAATAATTGATTACATGTTTCAAAGTAGCTAGGACAGAGGATCTTGAATGTTTTGTGCAAATAATCAATCATATTTGAGGAGGCTTAAAGCCTCACTAGTTTACTTTGCTCATTACACATGCACATATGAGTATACATATTTAAATATCGCATTGCAACAAAATTGTACAATTGTGTGGGAATTAAAAATCAAATTGGAAAATCAAATAAATGTTCCAATTCTGAGATTCTGAGTCCCTAATCAAGGATACAATGGTGTCAGATATAATTGCATGGTATTACATATTTATGAGGATTTGTATTAAGGCAAATACGATATTACCATTTTACTCATATTGTCTAATTCAAGATAAAACATTATCTTTAATGGTTGGATCTGCTTAGTCTACTTTGTTGATGTGAGAACCAAGAACTATTAGCAGGTAGCCAATAACATCCATTTGTTAAATTCTCAGTGCTCATTCTAGAAAAAAAAGTGTGGGGTGGGTGTTCTTGATTGAAATAAAAATACTGAGCACCAGAGAAAACACAGCTTGTTGAGGCAGGTAAAGATGCCATAGAACTTTTCCACTAATTTGTGAAAAGTTCCAACTGTCCTCAGCAGTAAGGACCAGGACTTCCTTGTTGTGGGATAAAGAGCGCCAAAGACTTCTGGAAGATGTTCCCTCGAAACTCACTATTACTAAAAGACACACCAAGTTTCTACACGAAAGTGATGAAAGACGTTAGAAAAAATTTCCAGGTATTTGTACCCTTTAGATTTATAACTCTTATTTAAATTCCTGAGACAGCCAAGAATTGACCTAGGAAAATATAGTTTGTGATCATAAAAATGTGCCCATGTTTCGTTGTGATCTACAAAACAGGACTTGTAAAGAAATGTCTCCAAAGTGCTGTTATTATAAAACATTTCTGGGGCATGTAGCTAATCAGTGCGCAAGGGTTCAGATGCTCTAGTTCATATCCTTCTTGGAATAATAACATTCACTAAAGTGGAGACTGCCCATGCTCTGTCCCATCACATGAGCAATAGCTAATGGATAGAAATAAGGACATACATGTCTCCTGGGCTAATGCCAGGCCAGTGTCTTAGTCAGGGTTTCTATTCCTGAACAAACATCATGACCAAAAAGCAAGTTGGGGAGGAAAGGGTTTATTGAGCTTACACTTCCACGTTGCAGTTCATCACTAAAGGAAGTCAGGACTGGAACTCAAGCAGGTCAGGAAGCAGGAGCTGATGCAGAGGCCATGGAGGGATGTTTCTTACTGGCTTGCTTCCCCTGGTTTGTTCAGCCTGCTTTCTTATGGAACCCAAGAATACCAGCCCAGAGATGGCACCACCCACAAGGGGCTCTCCCCACTTGATTACTAATTGAGAAAATGCCTCACAGCTGGGTGTCCTGGAGGCATTTCCCCAACTAAAGGTCCTTTCTCTGTGATAATTCCTACCTGTGTCAAGTTGATACACAAAACCAGCCTACAGCCAGCATCAGATTTAGAGATCTTCTGCTCCATTCAACATAGGATCCAGATGCTGGGAATCAGATAGATGGAAGTCCAAATAGAATCTCTGAACATTTAGTTAATGAGAAAACATTTCAGTAACATGTAATTCCATGCATTTTCCTTACATCCAGAATATTAAAATTATGAGTATTTGCTGGAGATATGGTCATTTTCCCATAATATTTTCTTTTTAAATTTTTAATTTGTGTGTGTGTGTGTGTGTATGTGTGTGTGTGTGTGTGTGTGTGTGTGTGTACCTATAAGTGCAGTGTCTGTAGAGGTCAGAGGAAAGTACTGGAGTCCATACAGTTGGAGTGACATATAGTTGTGAGCCACTTGATGTGGTAAAAATAATAAAATTTACAATCAACCACTGATGGATATTAACTTAATAAATATAACCCAAAAATTGGCAGTTGGAATCTTCTTGCTACTGTTAGCACCATATTTGCAGTTGCTTAGTGAGTGTGATATAGAGAACCAGAGCAAAGACAGAGGGGAGCCAAGTGAACTCTTACATTTAGCTCTTTGGCATCGAGTTCAGGCTGCATGTCAAGGACCATCATAATATAGGAGATAAACTTGAAAACCGTTATCAATGTATACTAAAAATGGAAAATGACGTGAAAGTGAGGAAAACAGAAAGCACACATTGGAGGAGTCAACTGTTGACCAAACAAATGCAGGGTGGAGATGGTGAAGGAAGGACGGGTTGATAGAGCAACATGACTCCTCCCTGTGGATGAGTACAGAGGTGGAAACCCAGGAAAACAGTTTGGCCTCTGGTCTTCTCATTACTCAACTGGACGAGGCAGATAATTATCAGCATCCATATTTACTAGTGTCATATCTAAACCAATAGCAAAATGATTCTTAAAAGAGTTTTGGATTTGGGAGCACAGCAGACTTTGGAATTTTGGCTTAGGACTGGATATACATGCAGGGCACTCATGGAAATATTTCACACACAACTAAAATCAAAGTCCTAAAACATTTATGGTCTCCAGCATATTGAAAATGGATATTAACTTGTAGCATTCAATACTTTCAATGGTCATGGGAGGGTCAAACAACAGGAAACTGGTAGCAAATGCACTGAGGTACTATTGGATAAGTGTCTTTGAAGATTAACTTATTTCTTACTTCTGTTAAAGGTTTATACTTAGCTTGGGCTTGGCAGTTTTACTTGCATGTATGAATATGTACCACTTTGTACAGTGACCAAAGACAGCAGAAAAGGCATTGGATGCGTCTGGAGCTAGAACTGGGTTTACTGAGGACTGTAAAGTGCAATGTAGGTGCTAGAAACAAGCCTGTGTCCTCTGCATCATGTGCATTTGACCACTGGAACATCCTTTCAGCCCCTAAACTTTTATTTTTACAAGTATGTCTATGCTTTTGTGTTTGTCTGTGGGTTTATGCACATGTGTGCAGGTGAACATAGAGGTAAGAAAGGAGCCTTGTATTTTCTGAAGCTGGAGTTATTTGAACTGTCCACGGCAGTTTCTGGGAATTGAACTCAGGTCCTTCATTTGTTATTTCAATTAATAAATATCAGAAGTCATGGTAGACTGACAAGACAATAAACAATTCTTGTGATTGAAGCCAGTAGGAAAAGGAGAATGATGATATTATTAACAATACATAGACGAAATTTATATTCAAAATATATGTGAAAACTGATTTTATTATTTGAAATAAATTTTGCTCACAAAGCAAATAGTATGCATCTCTAAGGAATATTAACTGTCCTTTATTGCTGAGAAGTGTTATCTCTCTTTTTATATTTTCATTGTTTGAGAATTTCATTAATATTTAAAATATATTTTGATTAATAAACTCATTATTTGTCCTCCAAATACTTCCATACACTCTGATACATATCCATCTACAATTCACATATGCTCTCTTTATCCAAAGTCCATTTTATAGAGCTAGCATGTGAGCAGGTGTGGGCTGATTTACTGGATCGTGGACAACCTATCATGGGCTGAATCCCTAAAAAAAACCTGCCCCTTCCTTTCCAACATCTCAGAAACTGTGTATAGCTCTTCTCTATTCATATACATTCTGCTGAAATTATTTCATTTGAGAAATTATCTGCTTAAAAGTCTTTTCTCTATAAGCAATTGTTTTAGAGAGATAGTTAAAGGGATTCACAGATAGGTCTTTGCAATAACTGTCTGGGAACATGGTATTTTTTTCTATAGTATTCTTCCTCAAGCACCAGCTTCAAGGTTACACTTTGTCCAGTCTTCTGTATTTCACAGGTCTTCTGTTCTTCTTTGTGGTACCCTCTTGTCATATAGGTATGGAAAACAACAACAACAAAAGTAAACTTCTAGAATGTTTCAGACTTAGAAATATTTCCTTGCATTGCTTGGCAAAATGAGTTTCCAGTTTGTAGCACTATTGCCATGAAATGTTGCCCACTTTCATCTTAGTCGTGTGTCCCTGATCTCATGCAGAGTGCATAGAAATCAAGGAGCAATTTTAACTCCTATTTTGAATCTTTTAAAAGAGTGTTTTTTTTAAATAAGATAATGGTATTATAGACTCAGACTCTGTATTCCCCATCATTGTAAACATTGAAAATGGAAAATTTAGACACACATATCTTTCGGGAAATGTATTTTATGTATAAGATGAATGGTCTGGGTCCCAAAGCAATCTTTACAACCATTATCTTATTCAGTCCATACAAAATCAAAAAACATGCTGACTGAATTCCAGGTAAAAGCCTGAGCATAAAGAAAGCCAAGTGATTTTTCCTTTATGTCATACAGTAAGGTTGGAGTGTCAAACTGCTAATAGCTCAATTGTTCATACTATGAAAATAAAGCCTAAATTACTTTTGAGAGCTTTTGTAAAGATTTATCCTACTGTGCTATGTTGAAAAGGCGATAAACAAGGGCTGGGTAGATGGTTCAGTGGTTCAAAGCAGTTGCTGCTTCTGTAGAGATCCAGACTTCTGTTCAGAGCACCCAAATATTAGGTGGCTCTCACCCAATCACAACTCCAGATAGGAGAATCTCATGCCACCTCCTGGGTGCTATAAGTACCTGAATTAATACTGTGTGTGGGGGGGCATGAATGCACACTCACATGCCAATACAAATGAAACTATCATTTTTTAAAAATAAAAGCACGTGCAGAAGAAATCTCATTTCTAGCTTTCCTCCAGTGGCATCGTTAAGTGCAGATCTGTGAAGCTTTGTGGTTGACTTTGCTACATTCTTCACGTAGGAAAATAACAAACGCAGAAAGTCACAATTCAGGGATTTTAGAATTTTCTTCTGTTAAGATCTTTGAAAGTCAACAGAGGTGAGGGAAATATTAATTAACGAGATTGGAAATACCTTCTGATTAGGTATAATCAACCCAAAGAAACACTAGTTATCTTTTTGGATATGCTAATTATTCTAGTTCTATTTCTGTTTCTGTGATAAATTATCCTGATACAAAGCAACCTCAAAGTAGAAAGAAGTTTCTGAAGCCTACATCCTGGTTACATTTTATCACTGAGGCTGAAGAATCAGAGTTAGGATGACAGACAAAGGCTGAGAGTTTCATATCATCAAGCTGTTGTTTCAAGCCTTTCTTTACTTTCAAATATACTTATTCCAGGGAAGAAGGATTTGTTGTCCATAAGTGACAATTTCTAGACAATAATCTGGGAAACACTCTTTTGGAAAAAAATTTTTTACAAGGGACAGGCAAACACCAGGTTATAGCAAAAAAATGTCAAAGTTAACAAGGGACAGACAAACACCATGTATATACTAAACATGCCAAACTTAAAAGTGAAGTAAACTCTTCATCTAGAAACTACATATTAAATTATTTCAATGGTGCCACTACTTATTGAAGTTGTATTGTGAAATAATAAGTAGATCCTTATGCAAGAATTCCTTATATTTATTCACATCTGGGAAATTACACTTATAACTGAGACCGAATGTGGGAGGTTAAATATTATCTAGGGTCAATTTGCCTTCTGATGCTTTCAAATGTCCAACTCAGGATGATTAATAGAGATCATCTTTACCAACATTTCTAATCTAACTGAAAGCAAAACAAAATAAAAGACAATATGACATACTCAAAAAATGTAGCAAAAATGCTCTCCAAGACACTGAACATAAGGCAGTGAAGGACATTAATTCTGAGGGAGAAAGTAGATTTAATGAACCTTGAGATTGCTTCAACTTACTGACTAGAGAGACATAGGACATAGTGTCAGAGGACTTAACCCTGAGGTCTCACTCTCCTGAAGTCATTGGAGGCATGGGCTGAGTGACTTTGTAGAGTGCATAGTCTAAAGGTGAGGTGTCCATGGCAGAAGACTTCAGCGGTTTTCATGTAAAGAAACTATCAGAGGGTTAGGGAGGTGGCTCAGTGGCTTATTGAGCAGACTTGAGGACCTGAGATTAGATACTTAGCACTCCTGTTCATGAGTAAATGCCAGGCAATGTAAGTAAGGGTTGGTTATCTCCCACTGCTAAAGATGAGCATCAGAGACAAAAAGATCATGGAGGCCAGATGGACAATCCGTTTGGCTGAATCTGTGAGTTCCAGGTTTAATGAGATACCATCTTAAAAACTAAGGTGTATCTATCTTCCATGCATGCGCATAATGATGAGTGCACACACACACACACACACACACACACACACACACACACACACTCAAACATACACCAAAGAAAGAAAAAAGAAAAACAATGTGCTATTAGGCAGGTAAGAACAACTCTGCTTATATCACAAAGCACTGTCTGATATACTCAGAACATTGTGTCTCAACAGTGAGGCAAAAGTAGACTTAAACAGTAGTCTGATTAAAAAAAGTAGAGAACAAGCTCTTTCCAAATACCTTTAGCAGCATCTTAGGAGGAATTTTAATGATATTCATATGAGTACAATAATATACAGTGTCCAAATTCTGTTTTTCTAAAACTTTTCAAGGAACAAAAAGCAAGCATATTTATAATGCATACTATGGAAAAATCAGTTGGAATATCTCCATTAATCCCATGACAAAAGTATAGTATGCACAGCTATGGAAGCAAAGAGAATAATAAAATGCTGTTGGTATTATCAGCATAATTCCAGGGCAGAGCATATAAGCACCTGTGAAAAAGTCATCAAATCTGTATAAATGGGAAACACACAGAGGAAAAAGACTGGACAGAATCAGAGAGAGAAGAGAACTGTTGGATACTCCACCTTCAAGAAATTTTGAAAACCAGTGTGTTTTGAATCCCTGAAGGACAGAAGAGTAATGACTGGAAAGATCTTTGATACGGTAATAGCAAAGATTTCCAAACTTAGTCAGAATTGCAAACTCACAAAATGAAAGGTTTAATACAGTCTAATTACAAATGAAGAAAAATAATGATGTCCAGATATAATATACTCAAATTGTTTAAATTACTGAAGAAATGGGGTAAATAAGATCACATATGGAATTCTCAAGAATAAAGAAATGTAAATAAACATGTAAATATTATCCCTAAATGTATGTTTAGATATAATATGAATATATGTTGCTGAGAGGAGCAAGCCAGTAGGCCTTCCTCAGGAACCTGTGTCAGGAGGCATGTAAATCACACCTCCAAAATTCTGAACAAAAACAATAGCTACAAAATCCAGCCTGTCTACTTTGAGATATAGCCTGAGCAAAAACAGTTCGAATGGTGAAAAAAACTCTTAAAAGACAAATCACAATTGAAGCTTAGCCAGACATCCTGACAAGACCAAATAGGAAAGGACTTTTTTCCAAAAGGAAATAATGTCAGATGATAAAGATTTACTAAGGCAAACTGAGGACAACCAAACAAGGTAAATATGTCTTCACTTAATCATCTACCAACTATGACCAAACATTAAAGGTTGACATACTATTTTTTATGCTTTATAACATTTCTATAAATAAAACACATGAAATTAATGCCACAAAAGCTAACAGGGCATAAATCAAATAGTACTTCATAAAAGTTTATTGATTTTTTCTGCTTTTTTCTCATAACTTTTAATTGATTTAATTTTTGAATTGTACTTTTGAGACTATATCGTATTAGATAGTGTCAAGTTGACTCTAGGCAATCAGTTAACAAAAAAAAAAAGATATAAAGTAATAAGAGAATGAGCCAAATTTTCTATTAGAATGAAGAAGATAAAACTTGAATTATGATTCAAAATAAGATACAAGAGCAAAAATATAGGAAAAATCTATACAATGATTAGACCAATACTTATATTATATGCAATATAACAAACTGAACAAACAAAAATGAACAGTAGCTGACTCTATACAATAGAAATTTTAAATATAAATATACATGCATATTTAAATCAAGAAAATGGAATTAAAAGGCTTTGTTTCTAACACTTAACCCAAGAAACCTGGGTGAGCTCTGCTTATTAGGTAAAGTAGAATTCAGACAAGTACCAGTAGTGCTAAATTTGAAAGCTCACACTCCTGATAACTGTAAAAGTCTCACATTAAATAGGAAAGCAATTCCATGAGGAGTATTGGGAGATTTGAAGGTTCTTTTTAAAAGTAGTTTTAAAAGCATGGCGAAAATATATAAGGATACAATAACGGGAACAACATGATAAATTACATAGCCTGGCTGTCATTAACAGAACAGTTAATTATGCCATCTCCAAAATAAAAGAAATCTTAATAAATCTGATGGATGTTAAAGCATATGAAGAATCTTTTCCAAACATTAGGATTAAATTAAAATGAACCAGAGAATATACCAAGAAAAACTTCCATGTCTTTGAAATCGAATAAAATGTTTAAAGAGTCAGCAAGTCAATTGGGAAACCAAAAGGCAAATGATAATAGACACTGAAATAAAGAAAATGGAAACACAATGTTTTGATGAATTAGATTCCAAATATGCCATCAAAAATTCTCAACATGGGGTCGGCATCTCTACACATTCCCTCTCATCCACCCTGTGGCTCCCTTAACTTTTCTCAGATGTTCTATAATCTGCCTTACAACTGGTGCTTATGAAATGGGGCATTGAGTATAGGTTGGAGTAACTAAACTGATCCAGCCAATGCCAGCTCATCTCTGTGAACTCACTAAATGAACACTGACTGAGTTTTCCTTGACTTGACAGATTTTTGCAGCTTCTATTCAAAAACTATCTCAATGATATTTTGCAGATACTATTGATATTTTCAAATCTGTTGTAACATTTTAATTCTAAAGAATGATTTTTCATAGCCAAATGATAATCTTCTGCATATCATCAATATGTTTGCATATGCACATATATAAACACACACATGCCCACAAGACATACTTATGACTTTGAGACCATTTAAACCAAGCTGGACTTTTGGCATGTCTGTGGGGGACAGTCTTGATTGCTTGGTTAATTTGATAAACTCAATCTGAAGGAAGGAGTCACTATTGCATGGCTTGTGGCATTGTACCATATAAGAGTAGAGAGAAAGAGCTAACCTCTAAATATTCTCTGCACTCACATTCTCTGTTTGTCCCTGTCTCTCTCTATCTTGTGTGTGTGTGTGTGTGTGTGTGTGTGTGTGTGTGTGTGTGTGTTGGAGGGGGAACTGCCTTATATGTGAAAGAGCATGTAGAGTACAGCAGTGGGTATTGGATCACCTGAAGCTGGGTCATGACTTTCTCCACAGAGATGCTGGGAATGGAATTCCAGGACCATGAAAGAGTAGTATATACTCTTAACCACTGAGTTTTCTCTCCATCCCTTCCCTTAATTATTTGCCCTTTGCCAGAGTATTTTTATCTCAGCAACAATAATAAAACCGGAGCAATGTCCTTTGAGATTTTTATTTATTTGCGATAGATATAAAAGATGACAATGTCTTTTGATACCTGAACACAGCGACATCTGCTTATAAGTTAGCAATAAAAAGGATTGCTTAAATTTAAGTGCTCTGCATGTTGTCTAGAATTTTCCTTCTGATTTCTATGATTAACTTATTTAATGAGGCTGAAAAGAAGTCTCCCACACCCTGCTTACTCACCAACAATGCATGAGTGGATAAACAGCAGCTGCTCATCAATCTCCATGACTTCCTCATATCATCTACCAGCAGGAATAGATTAAAAACTTTATTCCATTTCTGACTTCATGTATACACCCTCCCCTCTTGCATATCACCATAGATAACAATGTAAACCTGTAGTTTCCTGGACTAGCCTTCCATGCTTATCTATAGAATCTTTGAAAGATCTACAGAAATCTAAAGTTAAAGAGCTGTTCTATGTGACAAAACAACTGTCAAGAGAGACATAGTTATTCAAGCATATCTGACTATGAGAAATTAACAAAGTAGAAGCTGGGGATAGAAGGCTGGCTTGGCTGCTCAAATTACATGCTATTCTTACACAAGACCCACATTTGTCTCACAGCTCTGACATTTGCTGGTACAGAATGGCCTGTGCTTAAGTTCACTTGGATCAAATACTGCCTCTGGCCTCTTTAGTCACAAGCACACACATGCACATGTGCACACACACGCACACATACACAATAGGCATTATGAAGCAACACTTCAAACACTTCACCATAAACATCTATTTTATAGACTAAACTTAAAGGCAGGGAACACTGGCTAATTTAATTTCTTTTTAGTTTTTGTTTTGATTTGGTTTTGGTTTGGGTTCTTTGTTTTTGAGGTTTTTATTTATTTGGTTGGTTGGTTGGTTTTGTTGTGGTTGTTGCTGTTTGTTTTCTGGGTTTTTTGTTATTGTTTTTGTTTCTGTTTTTTGTCAAGACAGGGTTCCTCTGCGTAGCCCTGACTATCCCAGCACTTGCTTTGTAGACCATGCTGCTCTCAAGCTCAGAGATCCCCTTGCCTCTTACCTGAATTTCTTATTCCTGACATAAATAACAGTTTTGGACATCAAGTAAAAGCCAAGGAACCATTTACACCATTGATAAATTAAGTAGTCGTACACATGGATAATTTTGTATGTACCTGTAAATAACCAATAGTATATGTAATATTTATATTATAGTGTAGGCACAGGTATGCACAACAGCACAGACGTAATAGTAAATTAAGTGAAGTCTTCAAGAAATGTCTATAGAGATATCTATAGACATTTCTATAAATTTTTAAATTTATCACTACATATTTGAAACAGTGTATTATTTTCATGAATGTAAGGTACTGGTTTGTGATTGTTTTGAGAATTTGTATTCTTCCACTTATATATTTATGAGCTATAAAAATATTATTGTGAAGAATTCCAAATCTTTGTATGTATATCTAACTTACAAACAAAATATGCCTTTTTAAATGATTCTTCATAACAAGACAAAATGTTCAGCTCTAATCATGTCTCATATGATAACAGCCCAGAAAGTAAGGTGGCACAAATATTAAATAAAATAAATGTAATCATTTGGAAATACAGTAGTTAGAGTCAGAGAAATTAATAGGTTTGAAAACTTCTTTCAAAATATTCTGCTCGTTTTCTTGTCCAATATAGTTATAAATACTTTTAGACATCACACAAGCAAAGCTAATAAATAATTTTCTCTACTCAAAAATAGAGGAAGTTGACATTAGCTTATCTTTCTCTGTTTTGTACAGAGGAGATAATTTTTCTGTTATAGAATCAGTCTTAAGCCTCAACTAAGTTCTGCTGAATATTCAAGAATGGATGTTTCAGTGCTTTTAAATGCCTTGAAGGAAACATTTTGGCATATTGGTTTGAAATTAAATTCTTTTGTTTCATCATTAAGATCTTGTAAACACACACAAAAGGCACTGCATTACAGAACTCTTGTGTGTTTTGTTTCAGTTTAAGGGTAGTGCAATTTACATCTAAGGTAGGAACCAACAGAAATGAAGGACTAGCTATAGAGAAAGCAATAATTACTGATCAGATGGTTCTGAGAAGTAGCAAAGGCAATTATCAGCAGTCAGAACTACTTACTATACTGACAAGGAGACCAATATGAAATATTCAAATTGTGTTTGATTATATGTACTGAAAGAATCAGCTCAACATGGTTTTCTTTCAATATTGCAAAGCATAGGTCACTGGGAAGAATTTATCTTCCAGATTTTGGTAATTTGTAAAAATGATAAAAACTATAAGACATAGATATTTGAGGTCTGAAGAGATGGCTTTGGCCTTATGAATGTTGGTTGCTATTCTGAAAGACACAAAAGTGTTTCCTAGCAGTCACATTCACCTATGACTCTATCTCCAGGGAAGCCAGCCTTCTTCTGGCCTTGAAAGATATTATATCACACTTAATTGAAGTCCTGACACATTCATATAACTGAAAATAAATGCAAATCTTTATGACAAGTGAATATTCTCATTTTTGTCATTGTTATCTTTTATGTGGCAGGCCAACACACATAAAGAAACAACTTTAAGTGTGATTACCTAGGCATTTTATTGTATCATTTAATTTTCTTTAAGTTATTTGAAGAAACTTCAAAGACATGAACATAATTAGTAAAAGAAAAACAAAGCAAAAACTAATCAAAATCGGAGATCAATGAAAGAGTCTTAGGAAAGGCAGATGAAGACAATGGAACAAAAACACAAATGTGGAGACGTTAACACACACTGGTTATATTTAATTGGACTGGAAATGTATTTGTAGCCTTAGAGTGACCAAAGTCAAAAGGAGATTGGCAGTTATAAATTTATCATCTTTCAAACTAATCCAACTTCTAGGACTCATGTAAGCACACTGGGATGGAGTAGGATAAACGGACTTGGATTAGCAAGAATATTGGGTTGTCCTGATGTCATAGGGCATTGGTTTCAAAGCTCTTAGAAGCTTCAAAGCTTCATATTTTCACCTGTTGTCTAATCCCAACTCTCCCACAGTGAGATGGGAAGCGATGTCAGGACAATGCATGGAAATGAAAGGAGTAAGCCTGGCATATTCTGGCACATTCATCTGAGAACAACAAGAAGCTGTTTCTCAAATAAAGGGGAAGTCAAGGACCCCCATGGGAAATTGTTCTCTGATTAACACATCTTCAATGTGCCACATGCCTACACATATCTGTGCACATGAATATATACCAAAAAACATTTTATAATATGCATATGCTGTTATATTTTAAATAATCTTTTTTTAAAAAAATCCTGAAAACAAGCAACTTGGGGAAAAGAGGTTATTGGGCTTGGATGTCGAGGTGGCAGGGACATAAAACACCTAGTTACATATACACTATCAAGAACAGAAAACACATATATGCTTACCTAGTACTCAAGTAGCATTCTCTACTTTTGCACTGTCTCTCACCCAAACCTAGGGAATAGTACCACCCATAGTGATATGGCTCTTTTCCCTCAATTAGCAAAATTAAAAAAATTCCTTCCCAGGTTTGCCGAAAGGCCATACTTATCCAGACTATTCCTTACTGATATTCTTCTCAGTGGATTGTAGATTGTGACAAGTTGAAACCTAAAGCTAAGCATCACACTTGCTTTTTCCCTTTGCTGTTGCTACATTCCCTAAACTTTCCCAACCTGACCTTCCTCAGTTTTACTCCCTGCTAGCTCATTCACTACATATTCATTTATTTACCAGTATCTTCTGCCCATTTTATGTTCTAACTCCTACACAAAACACTGAAGAGAGGTAGGTTAGGCCAAGTCTCTGCTTTTGAGACTTTGCATCTTTACAGTACAATTTCTAAGTACTTCATCTAAATGTTTTTAGGTTTATTTATTTCTGGGTAATTTACACTTTTCAGCACTCTGAGGAAAACATGACTTTTTTTTTTTTATGACATTTCAACCTACAAAGCAAACGATGAGATGTTCTGGATCAAAACCAAAACCAACCAAGAAAACAAACAAAAAATTCTCTTTATTTTCTTGAAACTATATCTTTGTCAGCTGTGTTCTTTTCCAAAGATCTTTTGCAGTATTAAGACTTCCACATGTATTAATGATCTAGTTCTTGCAGAGGTCTAGCTTGACCTTTCAGCATGTATCATTTCATTTTATCCTTGTAATGATATCATACATTCAAAACCACTGTAACCAGAACAATGACCTCTGGAAAGAGAATCATATCTTGGAACCTGTGGATGTGTCACATTACATTGTTAAAGGCATTTTATTTGCCAATATAATAAATTATACATCTGGGGGGTATTATCTTGGACTAGTCAAATAATTTTAATTTAATCCTATAATTCTAATGAGGCAAATAGCCTTGCCCTCTTATGATAGGAGATATGTCAATGGAATAACATTTCAATGAATCTTTCTTTTTTTTTTTGACTGTAAAGAGAACTTTTATTTACAATTAGCTTCAGATAAACATAACAAGATTTTAGAACAGTAAATAATTTATACAAGGACTCAGTAGTATTCTAGGACACTGAAATTCATATACAAGGTAGTCATAAAATGGAAAATTGAAAGTCAATATGTGGTGAACAGTAAAGAGAGGGAAGCCTGCGATAAAGCTATAGGGTGGAGAGCTGCTCTGGCATGTATAAGGGGCTGGGTTAGAACTCTGACATCTTTTTTTTTAATTTATTGATATATTTATTTACATTTCAAATGATTTCCCCTTTTCTGGACCCCCACTCCCCGAAAGTCCCATCAGTCCCCTTCCCTCCCCCTGTTTTCCCACCCAACCCTTCCCACTTCCCTGTTCTGATTTTGCTCTATACTGCTTCACTGAGTTTTTCCAGAACAAGGGGCCACTCCACCGTTCTTCTTGTACCTCATTTGATGTGTGGATTATGTTTTGGGTATTCCAGTTGTCTAGGTTAATATCCACTTATTAGTGAGCACCTCACTAATTACTGGGCACCTCACTTCCAGAAGATCCTGCAATACCACTCCTGGGCATATACCCAAAAGATTCCCCAGCATGTAATAAGGATACATGTTCCACTATGTTCATAGCAGCCCTATTTATAATTGCCAGAAGTTGGAAGGAACCCAGGTATCCCTCCACAGAATAGTGGATGCAAAAAATGTGGTATATATACACAATGGAGTACTATTCAGCCATTAGATACAATGAATTCATGAAATTCTTAGGTAAATGGATGGAGCTGGAGAACATCATAAGTGAGGTAACCCAGACTCAAAAGATGAATCATGGTATGCACTCAATGAATCTTTCTAAACGACATATTTCTGCTGCTGATTTTGAGGTGCAAAGAACTAAATATGCATGCTAGACCTCTCTTCTCATCACTTCTTCATAGAGGTTATGCCTCTGACGCTAATCCTTGGAGTCTTAATGTGAAAATGGCTCCCTGCTCTGTCAGCTTTAGGGTTTAGGGTGGTATGCTGTCACAAGTTTACCACCAATGCTGCCCATGTTTCTGTACTTTACTGTTTATTGGACTCTACTTAGATTCTCCTCTGAGAAGATAGTAGTTTGCTTTATTTTTGCTTTTCAAATTTGTTGTGTTCATAAAAAGAGAAAGAGGTTAGAGAATGTGGTATAAGACGGTGTGGGGAAATGGGGCCCCCAGCAGGCCCATGCCTAGGCATCCCTTCCCCCTGAGGGACCAGACACACACTCACATAGTATATAATAGTGTTTATTCAGGGCATGGGATGGGAGTTAAAGTAGTGGAGGCAGAGAAAGGCAGAGAGTGGGAGAGAGTAGAAAAGCAGAGACTGGCCATGATCATGTAGAGAGAGCGGGAGTGGAGGAGAGCCCAAGAGGGGGCAAGAGAGAGGGTGAGAGAGGTAAGAGAGGTAAAAGGTAAGGGAGAGTAAGAGAGAGAGGAGGGGGTGAGCAGTCCCGTTTATAGTAGGCCAGGCCTACCTGGCTATTGCCAGGTAATTGTGGAGTGGAGCTTAGAAAGAATCCTATCAAATTTAATTTAAAATTTGTGTGTATTTAAAAAGGGCATGCATATATGCATACATGTGAACAGGTTTCTATCAAAGCAAAAAGGCTTTTTCTTCATGAAACTAGACTTATAGATGGTTGGGGATTTTCCAACTTGAATGCTGGAAAACAAACTCAGGTACTAGGCAAGAATAACAAATGTAACTTTGCTGCTAAACCATCTCCCTAGACCCTGAAATTTATTTTCAAACAAGACAATGAGTGATCCAACAAACTTAGATTAGAGCTATGAGTCCAAAAGTATCAGTTTCTTATGATAAACTAGGTTTTATATTTCAAGTTAAGCTTAAGTTCTGAATAAGTCCTTATAATAAATATTCTCTATTGATCAATTAACTCATTTGAAAATCATTGTAACTACAAATAAAATACAGCAGGACATTCCACTACATCCAGTGACTAATGTACTTGATGAAAGAGCTAAGAGTGGAGCGCCATGGGGTAGTGTGAAATCTCAGGAATGAAAAAGAGTAAGCCATGAAAAAATAAAGCATCAATGAAAAAAAACAAAATTATTTTGAAATTGCTAGAACCTTTGAATTGTTACTCATTTTAATAAAACAACTTAAGCATTAGGATATCACCAGCATTGGGAGAGAAATATTTATTAGTAAATGACAAGAAAATATCACGAATCCCTTCAATGGGAGTGTAATGAAGCATTGTATTCTAATGTATGTCCTGGAAATAGTTCATTTCACATGAAAAATACCATTGTAATTCCAAGAAAACAAAAAGTGGTATATCTTGCTGATGATTCTATAGCAATTCAACAGTGCAAGTGTTGGGCTGCCACCTTCTCTCATTTAGCATATTGACAATGGAAACAGAAAGCTATTTACTGTTTGACAGAGCCTAGTAGAGAGGGTGTAGAATAATTCTCATCTGGTGCCCTAGTTAGGGCTTGTATTATTGTCAAAAAACACAGAGACCAAAGGAACCATGGAGATGAAAGGAATGATTTTTATCCTACTCTTCTAGGTACCAGATCATCAGTGAGGAAGACTAAGCAAGGACTTGACCAGGGCAGGACTCTGAAGGGATGAGCTGAAACAGAGGCCATGGGGGAACGCTGCTCACTGACATGTTTGCCCCTGTGGTTTGTTCAACCTGTTCTCTCATATATCTCAGGATCTCCTTTCCTGGGATATCACCCAATTCAGAAAATGCACCACAGTCTTACCTACAGGCCAGTCTTATGGTGACATTTTCTTAAGGAGGGTCTCTCTTCTCAGATCATCCTAGCCTATGTTGAGTTGATATCAAAGTAAGCCACTATACCTGGAGAAGGCCTCCATTTTTATTTTTACAAAACAATTATAAATGTATGGATGGGTGTTAGTACTTGCTTGCTGCACAAGCCTGAAGACCCGAGTTCAAATCCCTAGCATCCATATCAAAAGCCTGATATGGCTATACATTGTCAGAAACCCCAGGGCTGGCTATGAGAGGCAGAGATAGAAAGATTCCTGGGGCTGACAACCTAGCAAAAAAAATTCAGTTAGAAACTCTGTTTTAATAGAATAAAGCAGAGACTGAGTAACACCTAGCATCCTACTTGGTCCTCTCACCCTCCCTCATCCAATTGCTAATAAAACAGTTATCATTTACTGTGCTCTAAATGACTACCTCATGTAGTGATTGTGAAGCTCTCACAGTAAAACAAGGAAAAACATTCTAATACTACCTCAGAGCTAGATAAGTGGAAGACACCTCTGGAGGATGTTAGGTTTTAGTTTGTATTATGAAGCTCCTCTCTGGCTTACATGAGCACCGTGAGGCTGTGTTTCACATTCTCCTAGCTTTGAGTTATAGTTAAATGCATATTATAAACTGATACAGAACTCTAGGCACATTAGGGAGACTTTTAGTCTTTGATCTTCACTCAAAGGACTTGGTATCTCTTGTAAATATGTTTTTTTTAAACTGATAGATTGAATCTAAAGCAATTAAATATTTTATTAGAATAAAAATTAGACTTCCTATAAGTTATCTTAACATAAGTTAGGAATGTG
The DNA here is from genome assembly GCF_947179515.1 of Apodemus sylvaticus. Taxonomy (NCBI): domain Eukaryota; kingdom Metazoa; phylum Chordata; class Mammalia; order Rodentia; family Muridae; genus Apodemus; species Apodemus sylvaticus. The sequence continues at coordinate 30,730,745 of NC_067483.1, forward strand.
TAATATACTCAGGGAGTCTTTCAGAAATTGTTATAAACTATAAAATAATGTTAAATCAAATATGAGACAGTAGATATAAAATTATTATATATTTGTTTTTGAATTTCATATGTATATGTGTGTGTGTGTATGTGTGTGTGTGTGTGTGTGTGTGTGTATGTTAAGGATACATATACAAAATGTAAATATGGACAACCTAAACAAAAGACTATTCCAAATTATGGAATCATAGATTAAAGAAACCATGGATTTATATATTAAAGAAACCAAACAACCTAAAATATAAAGAGTTAAAAAATTCACCAATGACAACTTAAATTACATAAATTTAACATTGGCTTTAGATTTTATGCCATATAATATCTGTAATTGCCATGAGAAAGATTCATTAAGCATTAGACACTGGATGCCGGAGTTAACATTTGCCCCCCTTTGTGCCTGTATCATCCTTTCTCATATATTTTAGTGTAAGCACGTGTGTGCATATGTGCGTGCACACATACATACACATGTACACTCACAAGCACACACACACACACACACACACGCACACGCACACGCACGCGCACGCACATGCACACGCACACGCACACGCACACGCACACACACACACACACACACACAGGAATGCAGTATCTGTGGATGCCAGAAGCAAGGATTGGATCCTTTGGAGCTGGACTCACAAGCAGCTGTGACCTGTTGGACATAGGTGCTGGGAACCAAACTCAGATCCTCTGAAACAACAGCAGGAATTCCTCAGCACTGAGCATCTCTCCAGGCTCGTTTATCATCTTTAAAATGGCTGTAATCCCCACTCTCTTGAGCAACTTGCAATGCTCTGATTATATCTGTACACTAGAGTTTATGATGAACAGAGTAGGGTGTGATTTACTGGTAGGCTGATCAAAGAGTATTTGAGAAGTGAGAGGATGTGATTTAAGTTCAGAGTGACAGATGATTTCAATGTGCCTGAAGCCACCTGTGATATTAAAAATAAATTAAATCCCTTGGAAGAAAAGCAGAGCCATTCCGTTCCCACTCTTGTCTGTAAGCTTGATGTTTATTACTTTTGGAAGCAGCTTAGAGACATATCCTTACACAGATTGATTCTTTCAGGGCTTGAAGGAGTGGTTTGTGACTGGGTCTGAGCTCAAACATTCTAGAAATCCTAATCTCCTCATGACTACATCTTGACTGTGATTTTCACTGTTTATAGAAAAGTAGGATGTTGCTTTATGCAGTTATAGCTGAAACTTGAAAACATTTAGGCAATTTTATCATAAAAATTTATTTGAGAAATGATAGTTATGAAGTATAAGAATCAATAGAACATTTATAAATATTTATAAAGCAAAGGTAATAATGGGAATGGGATGGTGTCCCATTGACTGCTACACTCTCTGAACCTAGGCTAAGTTCAAGAAATTTCAGAGAATGCAGGTTATATTACTGAATGATGACTAAGCCAAACATTTTTATTGTCTTTAAATACACAGAAGATGACTTACATAAGCAGGTGAATTAGTCACTTGTAAATACTGATTGCCCTAGAAAAGTTATATATTCTCTCCTCCTATCTTTATTTTTATGTAGAATTCCTTTAAGTACAGAATCTAGTACATTGGATACGTACTAGAAACAGATTATGTTATTCACTTCCATTGGAAATAGGACAAATGTAATTCATAAGTTCAGTGTAATCAAAACATATCAGGTCATGCACTATCTAGGATACTGAGGACAGATAGCTAATCAGGCATAAATACTTCACTCAAAAATAGATTACATCCTAAGAATTTCATGAATTCATTGTTTCTAATGGCTGAATAGTACTCCATTGTGTATATATACCACATTTTTTGCATCTACTCTTCTGTTGAGGGATACCTGGGTTCTTTCCAGCTTCTGGCTATTATAAACAGGGCTGCTAGGAACATAGTGGAGCATGCATCCTTATTACATGCTGGGGAATCCTCTGGGTATATGCCCAGGAGTGGTATAGCAGGATCTTCTGGAAGTGAGGTGCCCTGTTTTCTGAGGAACCGCCAGACTGATTTCCAGAGTGGTTGTACCAATTTGCAACCCCACCAGCAGTGGAGGAGTGTTCCTCTTTCTCCACACCCTCTCCAGCACCTGCTGTCTCCTGAATTTTTAATCTTAGCCATTCTGACTGGTGTAAGGTGAAATCTCAGGGTTGTTTTGATTTGCATTTCCCTAATGACTAATGAAGTTGAGCATTTTTTAAGATGCTTCTCCACCATCTGATGTTCTTCAGGTGGAAATTCTTTGTTTAACTCTGTACCCCAATTTTTAATAGGGTTATTTGGTTTTCTGGAGTCTAACTTCACCATTTGATACCACCAGCAATGTCTGAGGCTATTCATTTCTCTCAACAATCCTTGAGGATGATTTTAACTCAGAACAATTGATTTTGAATAACAGCAGTTACAGAGGGCCACAGACAGAGTACAGGGTTTGTGCTTCAGACTCTCAAGAGTCTGAGGTAGACCTGTTCTTGCACTTTACCATATATATGTTCCTTTGGCTTGGTACAGATGCAACACCAAAGAACTCAATCATTCAAATTGTAACACCCTGCACAAATTCCATGGTCAAGGAAAACTGAGTCAAATGTATTCAAATTTGGAAAGAAAATGGTAGCAGGTAATGAAGAAAACAAACTATGATACTGAGAAGATGTGCTGAGCTGCCTGACCATCCAGTGCAAAGACTAAGTCTTTGTGATTCTCAAGAACATAGATTTGATGGAGCAGCCTCCTGCATTTCTCCATGTGCCACAGTCCTTTGTTTTCCAACAAATTGTTTTTATACACATAAATATTTTTTCCTCTACAAACCCTTGAAAACCTGACTTTACTACATGTTGTCTCCTTATTTTCTGCTGTATTTGATGTTTCCCTGATGCAAAATGAAATGGCAGAGGATGTTTATCATTAAAGATGTTTTCTATTACCATTAAAAAAAATAGATTACAGCACACAGGCAAAGCAGCCATGTTGGTTATTTATTCCCACAGTAGTACTTCATAAAGAAGACAAGCTATTTTAGCATATGATGTCTGTAACTAAGGCAATGGTGAGACATGGCTTTGCTCCACCTGTCTATCATCCTCCTGCAGGTAGTACATACAAGTTTTTCCTGCACTGGAAAAATCCAAAAATACAAACACACACAAACAGTGGGGGTCTGGGAGGACTCTCAATCTGCAAGCTCTTCCAAGTCTCTGGTTATATCTTTAAAACTTACTGCATGAAGTGAGTCACATGGCCAAGATTAGAGTCAAAGTACACAGATACCTGGAAGTATCTCTGTAAAAGAATTCCCAGAAGATTAACAAGTTGAGGATCCCACATCTTCCTTATTCTTAAACACAAAAAGTAATGAAATAGATTCCTGTACTAAGATCAATATTACAATTGATTAGTATCATAATTAGCTTTAAATGTCAACTGGGAAACCTAGAATTATCTGAAAAGGGAATCTCAATAAGGGGCAGTCAACATTTGGCTGCCTCATGGACAACAAGTCTGTGGGGAGTTGCTTTCATTAAATAAACCTATGTGGGCACACCCAGCCCACTTTGGAAGCTCAATTCCATTTTCAGTGTTTAATGATCTGTGTAAGAATGGAGAAGCTGAGCTGTAGACAAGCAAGCCTGCAAGTGGCCTTGTGTACCATCATTTCTCTCCATGCCTGACTGTAAATTTGATGTCTTGTCTTCCCCACAGTGATGGACTATAACCAGTATCTGTGAGCTAAAATAAACCTGATCTTTCCTAAGATGCTAAGGGTATTTTATCGGAGCAATTGAAGTAAATTTAGAACCCTCAGGTTGATATTATACTTAATCCAACTTAAAATATCTGCTGCATATTCTAAGGTTCTTTCTGAAGGACGTGATCTTTGAGAAATGGAGAGGAAAAATTACTTTGCTTTAGGAAAAGTAAAGGTCCAGATAATTTGAATAGGTGAAAAAGTTACACATTATGCTTTTTGGTACTATGGGCACAGAAGATGATAGTATGTCAGTGAACATAGGACATTGGGGTTAGAAAATAATGTTTATAGTCAAGAGAGAGGAGATTGGGAACCCAAAACATAAGAGCCTTAATGGTTCTTAGTTAATTCTCAATTAATTTTAATTACATTAAAAGTGCAAAAAGAATGGGAACCTCAGGTGTAACTAGCTGTATGAAAGGGGGAAATGAGTACCATTTAGATCATGCCCTTTATAAATTCTCCTTCTTTGGAGAGCTTTTATATTCAGAAGTTGCTGTGGTCATTTTCAGCATATATATATATATATACATATATATATATATATATATATGTATATATATATATATATAATTTATAAGTTGTTTATATGTAAATGATATATTACTAAGTACATTTCTCATGAACTTGATGTTAACTGTATTCTTTTACATAATAATTTTATTTATCCACCATCTTTTATACAGATGTGCCTTTAAAAGCTTTTAAAACATTTTATGCACATATACTATTATACAGATTGTTGGGAGCCCAAACAAAAGCTTAAGATTGGGAATTAAGAAAAGCAATAATAAAAAAAAAAAAGCCCAGCATATTTAGATAATTGGTTTTCTGGTTTGTTTTTAATGAAAATGAAGCCATTGTTTTAAAATAAAGGCTTTATCAGTTAACAGCAAATTTAATGAAGAGAAGGATATGAGGTACAAATGTGCATGTGCGCAGCGCTTGAGAAGAGGGACCAGGTAATCAAGGAAAAAAGTGTTGTCTTGAGTACTCAGGGCAAGTTGAAAAAATCAATGTGAATCCCTTGTACATAACAATTGCATGTTTTTTGTAGCCCACTCATGGAAACATTCACACATTCAAATAGCTATATCTATATAACTAAATTAAAGGTCCAATGTATTTAGGGGGAATATGCATACTTTGCAAATAGTCTTTTGTGACTGAAGAGATGGTTTGAGTGTTTTTGTATAATGATCTTACATGCAGATCATAGATTTATTTACCTTCTGTGTAAAGAAATGAAAATAATTTGTCTTAGTCACTGTTCTATCACTGTGAAGAGTCACCATGACCAAGGCAAGTCTTATAAAACAAAACATTTAATTGGGGACTTGCTTATAGGTTCACAGGTTCATCCCTTGTCATCATCTCTCTTACTACACACAAACCTTCACAGAAACTCTACCACTTAGGGTCATTTTCTCTGTCTTTCCTGGACATCAGAGATCTCTTGCTCAGAATGTACTAGAATGTTACTGTCCCAGTGTTGAGATATCCTCTTTAATTCACCTTCTCTTTGCATTATTTATTCTGATCGCTGATCCTTTATCTGTATTCATTAAGCCTAGAATACCTCATCCATAATAAATTATCTCTTTCTGCCTAATAACTCATCTCACCTCCTGGGGTTTGTAGGCATGGAATCAAACAGAGCTAATATGATGCTTGCAATGAGTTACAAGTCCCTTATATAATGTTTTGATAGAAACGTCTACTCATCCCAACATATATTCATCCCAGCATTGAAGAAATCAGTTTCACCAAAGAAATCTTATCTTCATCCTGGAGACTTCCTGGTTTTAGCACTAATAACACTGCAGCTATATCATATGTGTTTGCTCTGTTCTTGTTCCTCTTTGTTGATTGGTGAAGCCTTGCAAATATTAGACAAATTCTCTTCCACAAAGCCATGTCTTTTATGGCAATTAGTTGATTTAATTTTTGTTGCTGTATGTTCACATGGAATGCTTGTTCATTTGTGTGTGTGCATTTGTGTATGTGTGTTGTGTTGTGTGACTGTGTACCAATACACACTGCATCACCTGAGTACTAGGATTGAAGGCAGATGTTACAGCTGACCAGCTTTATTCATGGTTCTGAGGATCTGAGCTCCACTCCCTTACTTGCATCTTGTCCATGCATCCCTGTGCTCTCTTTCCAGACCCCAATAATTATCCTTTTTGTTAGTTTTTTTTTTCCTTTCACTTGGGCGAAAACCTGTGAGGAATTATGAATCACAACATTTCAGAGAAAATCATGTTTTGTTAATGTTAGGCCACTGTCTTAAATTATCAATCTTCCCGGAATATCTCCCTCCTATTTGATAACCATGGAACTGGAGTATTGAGCCATGACTGAGAGGACATAGACCTGAATGGATAGCTAGAGCTGCAGCAGACTGTTGTTAAATGTAAATGTTTTATGCCTTAAGACACTGGTATTATGAGATTTATACTTTGTGTCAATGTAACTAAATGCATACTGTCTTTGTGTTTGTATAGATGTGTGTCTACACTTGTGTATCTTAGTGTGTGTACATATTTGTACAAATGCATACACCTGTGCACACAAAGAGACAGGGGTATATCTGTTTTCCTGATTTATTAATCTCTATAAAGACTCTACAGAGTCTCTAATTGAATATTGAGCATGGCCTGGTGGTCATCAAGCCTCTTCTGTCTCAAATCCCTATAGCATTAAGGTTTCCTATGCTAATACAACCATACATGACTTTTTTTAATGGAAGATGGATAATGAATACAACATCATGCTTGCAGGGCAAATGTTCTTACCCACTGAGCCATTTGTTTTGCCCCAGTTGTAAACTTTTAATAAAACCATGAAATCTATTTCCATAAATTTTTTAAGAACATTCTGTATAATCATGATTTTCACTTTAGTATCTGTTCATCCCTCATACAGGCAACACATTAATTGATGTGTCCTCACTGAGAGTTACAGCACAGTGTTAGAGCACTTACAGGCACTAAACCCTGGGTTTGTTCTACAGCACAAAAATACAGAAAATAGATGTATTCTTCAATGCACAGAATATACATTTATTTTATTACAACTTGCAACAGAAATGCAATTGGGTCTTCAGTGTTTCTAAATGTTAAATACTAATTAAATCTTATTAAAGTACCTTGAGAATGAGTAAGAGTTAGATCACTCTCAAGAGTAAAAACTTAAAAGAAATACTATCAGTATAATATAAGCAAAAGCAGAAATAGAAAAAAATAAATTTCATGCAAAATTCAAGTCTGGAAATCAGGTTAAAGAGAATAAAGATTTGGAGAAATCACTATTAACAGGAAACAAGAAATGGGGTTAAGACTTGGCTTTATGGAAGAAAATTTGCCTAACATGTGAAAGGCTTCCCAAGAGACAAAAAAAATAACAATAGCAGAACAAAGGTACATGTTATACTGCAGTGTTATTAGGGTTGAAACCAGGAAGCTCCCAGAATGAAAACAAGACAATGCCTTTGCGAGAAAAATAAGACAAAAAGATAAAAGGCACATCAGTATATAAACTGGGAAGATATTTAAATGTCAGTTTGTGAACAGGGAAAATACTTAAATGGGTAGAGGTTGTTACATTACCTGTAAGGCATAGAAATCACTGTGTGCAGAATACTAAAATGACAGCTAATACTAAAATCTGAGCTAATGATAAATAAAACATATAAGTAGGAAAAGGAATTTAAAAAAAAATCACCAATAAATTCAAGTAAGAAAAGCAGTGAACTAGATGGATAGCCAAAAGAGTGCAATAAATAAATAAATAATAGATTGATGATAAAAGCAGACAGATGATAGATAGATAGATAGATAGATAGATAGATAGATAGATAGATAGAAAGGAGGGGGAGAGAGAGAGAGATGTTACATAGTTTTAGATAGCATAGATATTAGGTGATTGGTAGAGAAGTAATATTCCCCAAGAGGTAGATAATAGGTAGGTAGGTAGGTAGATACCTACATATGTACATAGATAGATAGATAGATAGATAGATAGATAGATAGATAGATAGATAGATAGATGATAGATAGATAGATAGATAGATAGATAGATAGATAGATAGACAGATAGACAGACAGATAAAGAGAGACAGGTGATAGATATCATTATGTATTAGTAATTGGAATGTGTATAATAAATCAGACTGTAACTATACATTTCAGAAAGGAGCCAGACTCCAGACTTTTATGGTCATAAATACTTATATATAAATAAGACCACTGTAAATTTTGATACGAGCTACCTGTTCACTAGTCTCTGTATCCCTGTTACTCAAGTAGGTGTTCTGAATATGGCCTGCCATAACCTGCATGGTATCTGCTCAAAATTCTTTGGTAATAACACTGTTTGTGCTAATCCAAAATCATAAGGCCTTTTAAATTGGGTTGTGGCCATTACTGCCATAATTGCTGCAAAATCTAGACCATGGCAACTAGTATTTCACACTTCCTAAGTTTCTTCTAGAAGCATCTTTCACTACCCCTAACTGTAGACATTCATTTCAGTGATCAAGATACAGCTACTATGTGATCTGCTTCATAAATCTTTCTTCTGTGTAGACCAGAGGAATAGTGAGGAAATGAGCAGACAAAATGGCAGAGAGCTTTACACACACCCATCTGGGCAGCAGTGCCTGAACACATCTGTGCATCCACTCAACCAGAGCATCAAAGGAAAAACATAAAAGCAGGAAAGAAAGAAAAGAAAGGAAACACAACCTTCTTCTACTCCTCTCACCTTTAGTCACAGTAACCTTTCTCTCTGATGTGCACTCCCTTTTACTCTGCCATCCACACCTGGTTTACAAGTTAATAATGCACTTTAAAGTGATGTTGCTGTTGGTATCAATACATATCCAGCTTAGGGAAGTAAGTATTTGTTTGTCAGTTTCCTTTTCATTTCCTCTGAAACCTATTTTAGATTTGTTTTATTTTCTTATTTGATTGAATTTTATCCTGCATGACTGTAAACATGTTTATCATATGTGTTCCTGGCCTGTAGAAGTCAGAGGATGTCTGATCACCCAGAATTTGGATTATGGGTACTAGAAACAATATCCAGTTCTTCTGTAAGAGCAGGAAGTGACTGTAACCACTGAACTATTTCTCCAATTCCTCTCCTGAAACTTTAAACAAACTTTCCCTACCAAATAAATAAATCGGGTGACTTTGTTCACAGTCGGGTTCCAAATGGTATAGCAGCGAATTTAAAGCAATGCTGACAAATGAGAAACTCAATCATTAAGTAATATAAGCTATAAATACAGGATTTACCAAAGTGAACATAGTCCTTCAAAGTTAGGGAAAGTTTTCTCCATCCTCCTCAGCTTCCTTCTATTTCTCCTTTATTAAGAAGAAAGATGTGTATAAGATTTTGTGATTAGGGGAGAGATCTGGGCCCAGGAGGTACATCATTATATAAAGATGCTTGCCTGATGATCTCAACTTGATCTCTGGGACCCAAAGGTAGAAGTAGATAATTGAAACGTGGAAGTTGCCTTCTGATACCACAAACCACGGCATGCATGCACCTCTCTCCAACACACACACACACACACCACACACACACACACACACACACACACACACACACACACACACACACTGAATGAATTAATTAATAAATTAATAAATAAATAAAATTTACTTTTTTAAAGGATAATGGAATGAATAGTGAGGGGAATATGAGGGAACATGACTGGTAATAGGTTAAGAATCTGAAGAATGAGGGTAAAGTATCATGACAAACAAAATCTTAGATCTGAACCATCACAATTTCTGGCTGTGCATGTTGGTTCATTTTCTCCTTTTGTCGAAGAGACAAGCTGATTATTCCCATACACAGCTGTGACTAGTCAACTACAGACCGAGAAAGTGATGGATTTCTACACCAACATTGGGGGATGATTGCTTCATGCCATAAACAGCATTATACACCAACATTGGGGATGAATGTTTGAATGTACAACCAACATTGGGGATGAATGCTTGAACATACAAACAACATTGTGGGTGATTGCTTCAATTCACAAACAGAATTATACAACAAAATTGGGATTGATTGCCTGAAAGCACAAACAGCGTTGGGGTGATTGTTTCAATGCACAACCTACTTCAGTGCAAAACAACCTTTTCCTCAAGTTATTTAGCAAATAAAGTCTGGAGAATATTAACTGTTGCCTACATGCACTGGCATACATTCTGTTACAAGCAATGCACTTGAAGAAAATAAGACCCAGTGAGCTCACAAGGAAGGAAATTTAAGTCATTTGATGACTGAGGTCAAGACACTGCTAGCACTTCTGGTGTGAACAACATGAATGGCAATTTCTATTGATCTCAGCATTAGAAAATGGTTAATACCTGTAAATCAAGCTAATTTGGGGCCTAGAGAACTTCCTCAGACATTAGAAGTCCTACATGCTCCAGAGAGGACCCTAACTCCATTCCCAACATTCTAAACAAGTGATGCACAACTGCTTGTACCTCAAGCTCCAGGGTCACTGATGCTCTCTTCTGACCTCCATAGGCATCTGTTTGAATTTGCATATACATATAAATAAAATAAGAATGAAACTAAAAATATTAAAACAAAACAACTTCAAGAAACTGCTAGACTTCTGAGTTTCACATACATGAGGAAAGGTAACAATCTATAAAAAAGAATGTCCTGGCCTATTAGGAAAAAAAAGAGCACAGTTTGTTGAAATTGCTGTCTTTTTCCCCTGGAGAGTTTTAGCTCATATGTTAAAGATCAAGTGACCATAGGTGTGTGTGTTCATTTCTTACTCTTCAGTTCTATTCCAATGATCTACCTGTCTATCACTGTACCAATACCATGCAGTTTTTATTATGATTGCTTGATCTGTAGTAGAGTTTAAGGTAAGGGATGGTGATTCTACCAGAAGTTCTTTTATTGTTGAGAATGTTTTTCTCTGTCTTGGGTTTTTGTTATTGCAGATTAATTTTCAAACTGTTCATTCTAACTCTATAAAAAATTGAGTTGGAATTTTGGTGGGGATTGCATTGTATCTGTAGATTTGTAGATTTTTCAAGATGGCCATTTTTATTATCTTAAACCTGCCAATACATGAGCATGAGAGATTTTTTCCATCTTCCGAGATCTTCTTCATTTTTTCTTCAGACTTGAAGTTCTTGTCATACAGATCTTTAACTTGCTTAGTTAGAGTCACAAAAAGTTATTTTATATTATTTGTGATTATTGTGAAGGATGTTGTTTTCCTAATTTATGTCTCAGCCTGTTTTTTGTTTGAGTACAAGAAGGCCACTGATTTTCTTGAGTTGATTCTATATCAATCCACTTTAATGAAGTTATTTATCACTTTTAGGAAGTTCTCTGGTGTTATTTTTGGGGTCACTTAGGCATACTATCATATGATTTGTAAATAGTGATATTTTGATTTCTTCCTTTCTAATTTGTATCCTTTTGGCCTCCTTTTTTTGCCTAATTGCTCTAGCTAGAACTTTAAGTACTATATTGAAAAGATAGGGAGAGAGAGGGCAGCATTGTTTAGTCACTGATTTTGGTGGGATTGCTTCAAGTTTCTCTGTTTCAACTGGTATTTACCATGTTGAAGAGTGCAAATCAATCCATTCTCATCTCCTTGAATAGCTAATGTCCAAGTGGATCAAGGACCTCCACATAAAACCAGATACACTGAAACTAATAAAAAAAGACAGTGGGGAAGAGCCTCAAGTGCATGGGCACAGGGGAAAATTTCCCAAACAGACCACCAATAGCTTATGCTCTACGATCAAGAATTGACAAATGGGACCTCATAAAATTGCAAAGCTTTTGTAAGGCAAAGGGCACTGTTAATAGAACAAAACAGAAACCAACAGATTGGGAAAAGATCTTTACCAACCCAATATTCAATTAAGGGCTAATATCCAATATAAACAAAGAACTCAAGTTAAACTCCAAAGCCTCAAAGAATCCTATTAAAAATGGGGTACAGAGCCAAACAAAGAATGTTCAACTAAGGACTGCCAAATGGCCAAGAAGCATGTAAAGAAATGTTCAACATTCGTAGTCATCAGGAAATGCAAATGCAAACAAACCTGAGATTCTACCTCACACCAGTCAGAATGGCTAAGATCGAAATCTCAGGTGGCAATAGTTGCTGGTGAGGATGTGCAGAATGAGAAACATTCCTCCATTGTTGGTAGGGTTCCAAACTATTACCACCACTGTGGAAATCATTTTGGTGGTTCCTCAGAAAATTGGAAATTGTACTACCTGAGGACTGAGCTGTACTACTCCTGGGAATATACCCAGAAGATGCTCCAACATGTAATAAGGACACATGTTACACTATGTTCATAGCAGCCTTAAGAGTAAGAAGCTGGAAAGAACCCTCAACTGAGGAACAGATACAGAAAATGTTGTAATTTACACAATGGAGTACTACTAAGCTATTGAAAACACTGAATTCATAACATTCTTATGCAAATGGATGGATCTAGAAAATATCATCCTATCTGAGTAACCAAATCACAAAATAACACTCATGGTATGCACTCACTGATAAGTGGATATTAGCCCAGAAGCTCAGAATACCCAAGATACAAATCACAGACTATGTGAAGCTAAAGAAGAAGGAAGACCAAACTGTGGATACTGTGGTCCTTCTTAGAAAGGAATCAAAATACCCATGTGGGGAGATACAGAGACATTTTGTGGAGTAGAGACTGTCTCCTCCAGAGACAGCCCCACCTAGGGACCCATTCCATATATAATTACCAAACCCAGACACTAATGTGGATGCCAACAAGTGCTTGCTGACAAGAGCCTGATATAAAGTCTTCTAAGAGGCTTTGCCAGTGCCTGAAAAATACAGAGGTGTATGCTTTCAGCCACTAGACTGAGTACTAGGTCCCCAATGGTGGAGCTAGAGAAAGGATGAAAAGAGCTAAAGGGGTTTACAGCCCTGTAGGAGGAACAACAATATGAACCAACCAGTACCCTCAGAGGACTAAACCACCAACCTAAGAGTACACATGGAGGGACCCATGGCTCCAACCACATATGTAGCAGAGCATGGCTTTGTTGGGCATCACTGGGAGGAGAGGTCCTTGATCCTGTGAGTACTTATTGACCCAGCATAGGGGAATGCCAGGACAGGGAAGCAGAAGTGGGTGGATTGGTGAGCAGGGGGAGGGCGAGATGGGATAGGTGTTTTTGGAGGTGAAACCAGAAAAGGGGATAACATTTGAAATGTAAATAAAGAAGATATCTTATAAAAAGGAAACAAAGAAATAACTAAAGGTAAGTGACATAAGAATTCTAGATGTAACAAGAAGAAAGGAGATTCTATCCACGAAAGTAATATATGGTTTAGAAAACCATGATTGATGGTAGAGAGCTTCTATCAAATCTAAGTTTGAAGAAAATTATATAGCATGGATGAAATCTGGGTTTGGAAGAATATTGGTAAGCATAGTAAGCACCAATAGAACTAATTTGAAGATGCAACGCTTTGCAATTTTTGGTCAGTAATTTACATACTTTGATGTCTATCTAGAATCTAGAACAAATGCACATCTCAGTGAGCTGCTCACCAGTAGGACTTAGAAAACCTGCTGAAGACAGAACATTGTGTTTTGGTAAGGTGATACAACTCATTGACAGCCTTCAGAACAGTCTCAGTTCTTTTTGCTATTTAACTATTTAACTATGTTGATGTTTTCTTTACTTATACTCTTGTTATTAAATTGAGAGTCTGCTGATTTTGTTATTTGCACTTGTGTTCAGTAAGTAATGTGAATATATGGTTGGTTATAGAAGATAAAATTAAAATCACAGTCATCTGCTCGAAACAATCTGTATTGATTCTTTTGTTCTCTAAACAATTGTATCTTGAAGGTTCTAAAGACTGAAACCCCAGGGGAGGGCATGGACTTCTTACTGCTTAAAGCTGGGGTGAACATAAAGGAAAGGACTTCCTCCTTAAAAGATTGGTCAGCTTTAATGAAAAATTATGGTAGCTGCTGCAGATGTAAGGCCCAGTTTAAATCGCCATAAAGCCTACACTCATAGATAGTGACCACTCAAAATTAGGTTTGCTTTACATTTAGTTTTGGGGCATTTGTACATGCTGTGTGGGTATTTGGGCACCAAGGAACAATTCATATAATTCAATTTTGTCCTTCTACCATGTCGCTCTCAGGAATCAAAATTAGGTGACCATCAGGCATTGTAGAAAATGCCTAAGTATTCATCATTGACCCAATGATGGACATTTTAATTTAATTTTTTCCTCATATTTCCATGCTATTTAAAATTTCTGATTTCTGGAATAGGCTTGAGATTAAATAACAACAAAAGAAAAATTGTATTTGTTTAACATTTGAAATTTTAATTATTAACTTTCACAGATACTCCTTGCTTTTAATCAAAACTATTTCTTTCCCCTCAGAGATTAATCATATCAGTGTATGGAATGCATATAATGTTCCTGAATTTTGGTAGTAAAGACTGATAGGCATATCCCACAGAAAATGCTCAGTTAATATGACACCAACAATCAATATCCTTCATTTAAAAGTTTCAACTTCTGAATACTCAGAGTTCATATGCTTCTTTTTTGAGTTACTTTTAAATCTACTTTCTATTGCAATTATGGGCATGGCATAGCTTAATGTAAAAATTACTACCATATGTGCTCTATATTTTATGATTGGACAGTGCTGTAAATATTACATATACTATACACATGATGCATACACAGTGCTGAAACAAGGATAATGGCTACCTACATGGGTAGAGAATGGGTTATTCTTTTATCATTGCCTCTTCACTTTACTAGGTCAAGCTAATAATATAAGTTCATGTGGGGATCTATATTGAATTGGAGCTCACCAGTCAAACTTCTATCATCAACAATGGTAGCCCTGAGCCGTCCATTTTAATCTCTTTCTGTCTGAATGATAGTCACCATTGCTTTCACTCATGGTACTCCAAGGAGAGTTCAACCAAGGCAAAATGTTCAAAACTTCAGTCAAAGTTTATAAACTATCGAGGAAGGACATATGTACATCTTCTCATAGATAAGCAATGCAATTGTATTTTAACAGTCTCTCTGAAGAGAATAGCCTGGTAATTCAAGATTTTATATATATATATATATATATATATATGCATGATTTTATAAATATAATTAATATAATATATTATAAAATATCTAATGTATAACATAATGTATAATAGAGATATTTATATAGTATAAATATATATAAACTAACACATAAATTTATATATGCATGAGTCCACATAGGCATGAAGTGTGTACCAGTGTGTGCTTGATGCCCACAGAGGACAGAAGAGGGTATAAGAATCCCTGGAGCTGGAGTTACAGCTGTCTGGGATCTGCCTAACTGGGTGCTGAAAGCTGAACTCTAGTTCTCAGCCTAAGAAACAAGTGAAGATAACAGCTCTATAATTCTTTCTAGCCCTATGGGAAATAATTTCAAGTTTTTGTTTTAAATTAATTTTCAGCATAGTTTGCTCCAAAGGATGATATTGACCCATGATCCAAATGAGACTCAGCCAGGCCTGTGAAAGGCTTAGGAGGAATTCTGCTCAGAAAGAAGAGTTGTTGTAAAGAGTTCAAGGCTAACAATGTCAGGCCTTGGACATTCCCCTTAAGATGGATCCCAAGTTGGGCAGGTCTCTGGACCTCCTTTCCCTCAGTTCTCCAAGGGGCCCAACAAGCAGCTGACTGAGACAGATGCAGATAATTAAACCCAACCAATGTATTGAAGTTTGGGACTCCTGTGGTTTAATTATGGAAAGGCTGGAAAAAGCTGAGGAGGAGGGAAACCCCATAGAAAGACCAGCAACTCAACAAAGCTGGACCCCTGACATGGCTCAGCCACTGAGATTCCAGCCAGGTATCATATGTTAGCAGATCTGAGTGCCCCTGGCATATATACAGCAGAGGACTGCCTGGCCTTGCCTCAGTGGCAGAAGATGCACCTAGGCTTCAAGATTTGAGGTCTCAGGGAGTAGAAAGCAGTGAGTGTGTGTGGGGGGCATTCCCTTGGAGACGGGAGAGAGGAGGAATAGGATGAGGAACTGTGGGAGGGCAGACAGGAAGGGGGTAACTACTGGAATTCAAATAAAATAAAAATAATAAAAAATAGAATTTAAAAATAATGAATTAAAATGGCAAAAGATAAAGATAAAAAGATAAAGATAAAGATAAAGATGATAAAGATAAAGAAAAAGAAAGATAAAGATAAAGATAAAGATAAAAAGAGTTCCAGTCTATAGAACATACATATAGTCTGCTTGGAGAAGGAAAGAGAAAGAGTATGAGTGGAAATGAGTGGTCATAGAGAACATGGCAAAAGAAAATAGAGAAAGATACAGTTATTGAAAGACTTTGGTCCCTGACCAGCAATTTGAATGTTTCTAATATCTGTCGAACTTTCATTTTCAAAGCAATGGGTCTCGAGAAGCAAAGCAAAGGCGGCTTTTCTCTACTCCATACTGTGCGTTGGACTAGATTAAGGAGCTGACGAGCTGTGTACTAGTATTGCATTCGGTAACTTTCTGTCTGCTGGGATAAAATACTTAAGAATAGCAAATTAAGGGAGACTAGGTTTCTTAAGCACAGTGTGAGGGTAAGGTCTGCCATCCTGGGGAAGACATGGCAGCAGGAGTGTGAGGCGGCTGCTGACATGGCACCCACAGTCAGGAAGCAGAGAGATGGATGCTGGGGCTCAGCTAACTGCCTCCTTTTTATGCATCTTAGTAGCCCAGCTCATGGCTCAGTGATGCCCAGGTTCAATATGGAGAGTCCTATGCTCTCACAGATACTCTAGAGGTTTGTCTCCTAAGAGATTCTAGACTCCATGAGGAGGCAAGCAATATTAAGCACCAGCAGCATTTGTCTGACTTTGTTCATAATACATCATTGGAACTTAACATTTCCCATTGATAAACAAATAACATCAAACAGTGACTTAAATCGTTTTATTTTTACCTCAACATTTTGTACCCAAAAGTAGTAACCAGACATCTACAGCAGCCTTACCCACTCTAAACCAGCTTTATATTTTGAATAAAAATGCATAATTTATTAAAGTGTAGAAAACTTGGGCTTTTACAAGAAAGACACCACTAAGACAAAATAAAAAAAAAAAAAAAGAAAAGAAAAGAAAAGAAAAGAAATGCAAGTTGTACATTTTTTGTTGGCCACTCCTGAGACTGTCCTGGAAATATGGTTGATATACTCAGTGGCAATCTCTTAATGAAAACTGATTTTTCTATTTCCCAGAAGATACCAATTGCAAATAGTTGGGGGACAGAAACACATGATAAAAAATATTGTGTTAAAGTTTCTTTTAAATGAAATAAAAGGGGATAAGAGGTTAAGAGCACTGACTGCTCTTCCAAAGGTCCTGATTTCAAATCCCAACAACCACACGGTGGCTCACAACCATTCCTAATGAGATCTGACACCCACTTCTGGTGTGTCTGAAGACAGCTACAGCATCCTTACATATAATAAATAAATAAATAAATAAATAAATAAATAAATAAATAAGTCTAAAAAAGAAAAAGCAACAAAAAATGCTCCACCAGTGCCTTAGATGAAAATAATATTTATGAGCACTGATAATCTGACAGGAATTAGATGCCACCAGCTCTATCTCTTGCCAAAATGGAATCCAGTCAGATTTACTTATGTGGTCTAATAAATATTAAATACCCAGAAGAAGCAAAACCTCCAAACAGTAAGGCTTGTGGCAGCAAATAGAAGAAATCAAATTTTGTGTACATTTACATCTGTAGATTTACATAGCACTTAAGTACATGGGCATGCATTGCTAAGTGATAGAATATGTTCTGGAAAACACGCCTGTTCTTTGGCTGTGTGATTATCAAGAAGTATGGGCACAAACCCCCATGGCTCTCACACCATTAAGCAGTATGATCACTTTGTTTGGAACGTGTGTGTTCACATGTGTTTACAGGTAGAGGACAAACTAGTCATCCGTTATCTTGCTTGTCTTTATTTTTGTCTTTATTTTGTTTCTGAGGCAGGGTCATTCACTGGCCTTGGACCCACCAAGAAGTATAACAGGGCAAGCCACTAAAGAGCAATAGCACACACAGCTAATTCACATAGGTTTTAGGAATCCAGTTTAGGTCTGCATGACTGTAAAACAATCTCAACTTCCAAGAACCAGAATTACTCATAAAGCCAATTTATACATAAAGGCACTGTAGATCATTAATCATTTAATTATGATAGGACATGGAGAGGAGAGCTAGGATATATGGTCTGAGAGTTCATCTGTTTTGAAATCTATTTCAATTCAGATTAAGTATGCATTTATGAACATATATGTGTGTATGAGTCCATGCATGTTTAAGTGTGTGCATATGAGTGCAGATGTCTACAGAAGCCAGTAGAGGATGTGTATCCCTTCAAACTGATGTTATAAACAGCTATGAGCCACCAGATGTATGTTCTGGGATTAGAACTCTGGATCTCTGAAGAGCAGTACATATTCTTAAACAAAGTGCCAATTCTTTAGCTCCTCTAATGCTATCCTAGTTCCTAAACATTTGTATGACTCTGGACAAAGCCATTTAACCTCTCTGGGCCACAGTTTCATCAACTTTGGTGGTAGAATTAAAAAGCAAGTGATGGGTATAGGCTTTGTATAAGTGTTACCTACTTTAAATCAGTATTTATCATTTTATTTCCTTTGATTTACTCTGAGTTAGTCTTCTGCAAGTCAATAGTAAAGCTATTGGTACCACTTAAGTTTTATTGCAGTGGATGAAAGTCTTCAGCCATGTGCAAAACCTAAGATGACCTCAGAAGAATGCAATTTATATTATAATAGCTTAATAGAACCAATTATATTATATCAGCATAAAAACTTCTAAATGGAAAAAAGTACTCATCAGTAAAAATGTTCTATATTTTACCAAGAATATCCATATGCCAAATGTTTATTAGTCAAGATTTTAAAATTATTCAACAGTAAGTATTGGGTTTTATGATTTTTAATTCAATGTCCAGTAATAAATTAATGGAGAAGCAAGGAAAGCTTTTGTAAGATGACATTTAATTATAAAATAGTCTTAAATATAAGGCACCTAGGAACCATGTCAAACTTTTCAACAAATGTAACTAATTAAAGCTTTCGGGGAGGAAATTGGATCATGTGGTAACACTGATGTAAAATTGTGGAAAAGACAGCTCCAGACAAATGAAGACCCAGGGTGCTCTGCTCACATAAACTTCCTTTATTCATTTAAAGGACACAGACTTCATAATCAAGGGTGGTATACAGCCTTTGCTATGAACAGAATATTTAGTGCCATATCAAAGAAGATGGGCTTTGAATTAAGTCGAGTCACTGGAGAATACTTACTGTTAGAAATAATCTTATTAGGACTATATTGTTGATGCTATAAAGGTCATTTTTGTTCATTTATTTGAAAGTTCATCTTGAAAATTGAATTGAATGTTGAAGTAAAATACTTTTGCAATTTTCTAATTTGGGTGTGTCCACGAGCACATGGTGCTCACAATCACAAACCAGAGAGCATCCAATCCATGGCTCCTGGCTTTATTCCTTTGAGAAAGGGTCTCTCACTGATCATGGAGCTAGGTGAGTGGCCAGCAAGTCTCAGTGATCCTTTTGTCTTTGCCCTCCATGGAGCTGGGGTTACAGAAGTGCATGGCCATGTCTGAAGGTCACATAAAGTGCTGAGATGTGATACTCACATTTCATATTAGGAAGCTAGTGCTCAATCCCTCTAAGACATCACCTCAGCCTTTCTCATGATATTTTAAATGCTCTAGAGAAATTCCACTGATTATGAACAGGTTGTATTCTCTACAATTAGTCCTTGTATTACAGTCTCCTCTTCAAGTGCACTGAGGAATTCATAAGATTGTTTTTCGTTTTTTTTTTTTTTGTTTTTTTTTTTTGCCACTCCCTGAATTCATACCCATAGGATTCTTTCTTCTTTTTCTTTAGTTATTGCATTATGAAGGAAGAGTTGAAGAATATTTTAAAATAAATTGGCTTAACTGATTGGAACACATTAGGTCAGAAAAGTAAGCAATCTAAATAGTGAAGCTAAAACCTATGTCATTAACTGTGACTTGAAAGTTGATGACTTAGAGCTGTGCATGGTGGTCCCTGTCTTTAATCCTGACACTTGGGAGGCAGAGGCAGGTGGAGCTCTGTGAATTTGAGATTATACTGGCCTACATGGAGTCCTAGGACAACCAAAAGCACATAATGAGGCCCAGTATAAACAAACAAACAAACAAATGAAGGACTGAATGAATGAATAAGTGAATGAATGAAAGAATGAAAGTTGATAACTTAAATTGATATTACTGAAAAATTTGCTGCATTTTATTAAAAGATTCTTTTTAGAATTTTTGCATAAAATTACATTACATATCTGGATAAATCTACATTAAGTTAATTTTTCTACAAATGTATGCAATTATACTATACTGTCTTCCACTCTGGAGGATAAAATATTATTGATACTGTGTTCATCACAAATTATTAATATTTTTGTCAAAATGAAACACATTCATGACTTAGAAGAGAATCAGAACTGTAGAGATCATTCTTAGGGCACAGTGTTTGACATTCAGGCATGAGAAACAATGTTCACATCCTCAGCATCCCTGTAAATTCAAGTGACTTGTTCTAGCCTTCCGATAAAAAGGAAAGAGGGACAAGAGATCCTCAGATAAAGCTGCCTAGTAAGGCTAGCTGAGTAGGCAGACGAGATGCAGATTCAAGAAAAGACCCTGTTTCAAAACATAAGGAGGAGAGCATTCTAGGGAGACCCCAGATATTGAGCTCTGACTTCAATAAGCACATGTACATATGTCCTCTACACATGCATTCTTACACACATGACCATGTATACTTACACACATATGTGGACACCACACACAAATATTCATGAAAAAATAGGTACATACAGTACTCAGCCTCTCAGCCCCAGTTTCTTCATGGTGATAAATTGATCTACTATATGCTATATCTAATTAGAATGCCTGCAAACCATATGAGATCCCACATTTATAAATGTGCATATACTCATAGAAGCTTGCATGTATATATTCCTAACTTATTATTTTTATAAAGTAAGCATAACTAGCCTTGCTGTTTTCATCTTGCCTGGTTTATCAAATAATTTCCAAGTTTGCTAATAATTAAAACTCTCCTGTACTACTAGTTTAAAATAATATTTTGCATATTTAGAGATGTACAGAGCAGTAGTTCCAGGGTTTATTGTAAAATACAGTATCTCTGAAAACATATGCACAGACATACAAGCAGCAGTTGAAGAGCTTTGCAAGACCATTTCAAAATAGCAGAAATAAGCAGTTAATGGATGTGAACATTTCGACTTTTGAGAAATGCAGTTAAGTGGCTCTCTGAAGCAGGAGGTTTTATTCATCTTTACACCTTTTCAATCTGGTTGACTAAAATCATTGTGCTATTGCCATCAGGACTTAATATTTATTTAATTGTGACTGGTATTGAGTTTGGGCAATTTAATTTTCCATTTTAGGGAAATTTTTAATCACATCTACTTTCCATAGCTGGCTTTTGTTCAGTATAAATGTGGGACCTCTTAGTAAAGCATGATTTCTCCTTCGCTACTGTAAATTATGTGTATGGCAAATGGTCTTCTCAAATTGGACCTTTTAAATTTATTTATGGTACTGTGGCAACATGAAGCAAGGGCTCCTAAGGCTAGGCTTAAGGATCAATGTAATCTACAGTGATGTTTATAATCATTAGCTAGCAGAGAGGAGCAAAAAATTATGAATAACATAAATTATTAAGATGCAATTATGATAAGACTGTTACCCATTTACTTTTCTCACTTGCTTTGCCATTTTTTTTAAAAAGGGTGGATAAATTGGTAATACCCACAGACAAAAACACCATTCCCATTCTCTGAAAACGCCAAATTCAGGAATCAAGGGAAACTTGATATTGCATATCATATGTGTATCAAACACTTTAATGCATACACCTTTATATGTGTATAAAACACCTTGAAGTCTGTCATTTTTAGATGGATAGAATTTTAAAAGTTGAAATTATAGAAAGAAAACAATAAAGTTCTTCCTTTGAAAGCTAAGCGGTAACTCTCTGGGTAGAACAGTGGAAGCCACACCTTGCTTGTAAGCAGTATCTCTCTAATTTGACCTAAGGCTGGCTCAACAAGAAGGAAACTGACTAGTCCTGGAAACCTAGCCAGCTACCCAGGGCTAGTAAAATCATCAGTCTCTGAGGAAAGCCTACAACTGCCATGTTACTTAAGCATCATTATCCCTAACTACATTCTAAATATTTGCCGTTGTATCTACTGATGATTCTAGTCTTTGCCTCTCATTAAGGAAAAGTCTCTTCAAACAGAGTGCACTATGGAACACACCACCACTGAATAAAAATGCAAAGTTTTCAGTTCTATTTGTAAGTTACATTTAGAATACAGCTCCTACACCTAACTCTCAAGGATTATTGAGTAAGGTCTGTGTGTGTGTGTGTGTGTGTGTGTGTGTCTGTCTGTGTGTGTGTGTATGTGTGTGTGTGTGTGTCTGTGTGTGTGTGTATGTGTGTGTGAGTGTGTGTGTGTGTGTGTGTGTGTGTGTGTGTGTGGTTATAAGAGCCAGAGCAATAGAAAGTTTGCTGTGGAAACATGTCTCCTAGGATATCATTAGGTATACTCAAAAGCTTAACCCATCTGCCTAAAGATTAGCTTAGCACAGATGACACCACTAGACATGCCAACATGGATGAGTAAAGCCAGAACAACAAACAACTATGGAATACTGAGAGGGAGAAATAGTCTTTCCCAGGAAGAGAACACCAATTGGTTACCCAATACCTAATAATCAGTCATAAAACATACATACAAGTACCATTTTATAGAATGAGTGGGTTATATGTACACATTTAGAGATATATCTGGATATACACACAAATTAATAGTAACATAATCTTAAAAACCTGAGAGGGTCTGTCATCATCTTAGTTAACTATCAACAATAATGAAAACCAAAACAACATCAAATGTCATTCATTGGCTTACTACCAACTGACTTTTGTCCAAAATGAACATTGTTATCTTTCTTCATCTAAATCATGAAGCAACATGTCAAAATAGCAAGCTTAAATAATTAGAATGGCATTTTATAGACATTAAAGAATTATTTTCTTCTAACTGATTGACATGTTTACTAATAAAGCCAATTAATTTCAGTACTTATCATTTAATCTTTAAGCAGTTCATGCATAAAGGCTATAAACATTCTAAATAAAGTAAGAGTATATCTTACTTAAAGTCTTGGTTTCAAAGGAATCGTCTGCAATAACAGGTTTTTGGACAAATGAGTTTTTTTCTTTTTTTATTGAATATTGTCTTCATTTACACTGCCAGTGGTCAAACTTTCCCAATGTTCCCCCTCCCCTAAGACTCCCAACCCCTCCCTCTACTCCCTCCCCCTGCCTCCACATATATGCTCCTCCACCTGACACACTCCCACCACCCCCACCCTCGGTTTCCCTTTGTTGGGGCCTCTGCTGAGCCTTTACCTGACCAAGAACCATTCCTCCCACTGATGCCCAGCCAGGCCTTCCTCTGCCACATTTTTGGCTGGAACCATGTGTGCCCCTTGGTTGATGGTTCATTCCCATGGAGTCTTGGGGCATCTGGGTGGCCGAAATCATCGTTCTTCCCATGGGGCTGTAAACCCCTTCAGCTCCTCTGGACCATCTTCCAGCTCCTCCATTGGGAACCCCATGCCAAGTCCAATAGTTTGTTGTTAGCATCTGCCTCTGTATTTGTAAGGCTCTGGCAGGGCCCCTCCAGAGACAACCATGGTATGCTCCTTTTAGTATACACTTCTTGTAGTCCATAGTAGTATCAGGGTTTGTTGACTGTTTATAGGATGAATCCCCAGGTAGGGCAGTGTCTGGGTGGCCGTCAGTCTCTGCTCCACACATTGTCTCCCTTATTGCTCCTGTGAGTATTTTGTTCCCTTTCTCAGAGGAACCAAAGCACGGTCACTTAAGTCCTCCTTCTTCTTGTGACAGACTGTTCAATAATCATTACCAAATAATAAATATGGTCAATACATGGAAATATTAGGACACAGTGCTCTCAAGGACAGGACAGTATGGTGCTTTGAATAAAAGATGTTCCCTTCAGGTTCTGGAATTTGAGTGCTTGGTCCCCAGTCAGTGGCACTACTTGGAGAGGATTAAGAAGAGTGTCAGGGGAGCAGGCTGTAGTTGTAAATAGCCTAGACCTACTTCTAGTTCACTCTGTCCTTTGTACTCATGGTTAATATGTGCAAACTCAGCTTCCTTCTCTGGCCCTTGGGCCTGCTGGCTGTCATATTCTCCTGTCATGACTGACTTTTGTTCCTCTGGAAACTTATGGTAGTATAAACTCCTTTTACTACAGGTTATCCTGGTCACAGTATTTAATCCTGGAAATAGAACAGTAATGTGGAGATATAGCTAAGTATTTATAACTTTTATCATTTTTTTATAATTTTCAAACACTATGCAAATAACAGAAATAGTTAGCCAGGGACAAATTAAGGAATAAAAATAATTCTTAGAAATAGAAGATCTATCTGAGCAGTGCTGGCACACACCTTTAATCCCAGCACTTGGGAGGCAAAGGCAGGTGGATTTGTGAGTTCAAGGCCTGCCTGGTCTACAGTGAGTTCTAGGACAGCCAGGGATATACAGAGAAACCCTGTCTCAAAAAACCAAAAAAAAAAAAAGAAAGAAAGAAAGAAAAGAAAGAAAAGAAAAGAAAGGAAGGAAGGAAGGAAGGAAGGAAGGAAGGAAGGAAGGAAGGAAGGAAGGAAGGAAGGAAGGAAGGAAGGAAGAAATATAAATAGAAGATTTTAGAAATCATGAAAAGATTAAAGAGTATAATTTCATTTTCTGTTGGAGTAGATGGGTTAGTAAAGTTGTCATTAGTGCAAAAGGGTCAATATAACTTTGAACCAGACTGCCACAGTCACATACAAGACATGCCTCTTAAAGAAGACCAGCTTTAACATGTTTTCTTCTAATTAGAATTTCATAGAAATTCTATGAATTTTTTCATAGAAAAAATTAAGTTGCTTGATAAGATGGTAAGAGTAAGTGCTGGAAATGATTAATAGGACATATTGTTTTTGTAAAGGACAGAAGCTCAGTTCCTACCATCCATGAGCAAGTTACAGTTTTCTTTAACTCCATCTCTAGTAGATTTGGTGTCCTCCTGTCCACTATGGGTTCCTGAGCTCATATAGCATATATACACACACATAAAAATAACACTTAAAGAAAAGACAGTTAAAAGATAGATATTCCATAGAATAGAAAATAGAAACTGTGGAAAGAGGTATCCAATTTAACAATGAACAAGATATTTAAAATGATGAAATAGTTATATAAATATATTTGAAGTAGGCCATTGAGTATGGCATTATGAACATAATGCCATTGAGTATGGCATTATGAACAAAAGATGTAAAATACTGAACAGAGATAGAAACATAAAACACAAATTATGTGCCAGAGAGAGCTGAACAATTAGAATATGTTGATGATGATATAGAAAGTAGACCAAAAAAAAAAAAAAAACTGTTAAGCATAAAGGCAGTACAGAGACTCACAACTTCTTAGAGAGCTGAGAATAAGGTACTATTAAGGTTTTAGCCCTACATGTGACATCTATATTAACTCTCAGTCTTCCAAGGCTTGGGGAAAGTCATGGGGGAAAGAGCTTGAAAGAACTTAAGTGCCAAAGTTGAGAGGAATGTCACAAAATGATGTCTTCTGGTCGAGGCATAGCCATCACACTCATGACTTCAAAAAGCTATAGTTAACTACACAAGATCAAGCCAGCTAGGATTCCAGAATGCATAGAGAAGAAGCTTGTGAGTCCCCACTCCTAGCTGAGTAGATACTGGTCATAGAGAAAGCCATTCTACTTTGATGATGAAGGAACTGGTAGGTTACTTATGCTCCAAAGGATGGCTCCAAACCCATGCATACACATTCTGAATTAACTGGACTTAGAAATGTGTTGTTATAAGGAGGAGGAAGAGGAGGAGTAGGAGGAAGAGAAAGAGGACAAGGAGGAAGAGGTAGAGGAAGAAGAAGAGATGAATATGAGAGGATGATACGTTGTATAGAATCTAAGGAGAGTTGGAGGGCAGAGGTAGGGTGGATGTGATGCTATTTAATTGCATACATATATAAAATTCTCAAATAATACATACATTTATATATTAATTTGAAAGATAATGGACATTCTCAAGGTAGAAAAATCCAATGAGCAGAATAAAATTATGATTCTGAAGGACCAAAACAACAATAAAATATCATTTAAATAAGAATATTGAACATATTGAATATGACAAACTCAATAAAACTTATGAATGCCAGTATCCATTGTGTATGTGCATGTTTGTTTGGTAATCAAACTTCAATAATAATGGTCTTTTTTTTTTCAGAATAACACTTAACAGACAAAGAAAAAGTTGTATTCAAACTTCTCCATGTAAATGTTCTAAGCTACAACCCGTAATTATTCCTAAAGATTTTAAAAGTGACAATAATTCTGTCCTTTTTAAAATTTTCCAATTACATTCTCAATTGGCACAGAGCAACAAGAAAACTTTCTTACAAATAAATACAGCCTTCAGGAAATGTTGCTTTGAGTTTTCCTTGGGAAGAAATTAGCTGTATCCTAGTGAAATTTAGTTAAGATAAATGAAATTAACAAAGGTTAATACCCTGCTGGGAAAATGGGCTAGGAGACATTGAACCCATCTAAATGCAAGACTTATACAAAATGGTAAGGAATGTATAATCAAATGGCATGTGGATACTAATTAGGAAATCCTAAAAGCTAAGAAAAAGGGAGGGAAAGTGCCAACTACCCTGTCTTTCAGAGGAATCCGAAGAACAAGTTAAGCTTTAAAACAGATATATGGAGTTTAAATTGATTATAATGGTTATAACACTTAATGCTTTTAACTTAAAAATTTATGAGCATTTAAAAATTCCTAGAGTAAAAAGCATTTATCAAAGTTCAGAAACTTCTCATCTTCACTGAAAATTATGGCACTTCCATTAAAATCAAGTAAAATTTACCTGGTTTCTTTAAATTTTGGTGTAAAATATTAAGGTTTTAAATCTGGAGGTCACGGGTTATAAGTTGGTCAGCATGAAGGCTCTTGTCACCAAGCCTGGTAAAACCTGGTGACTTGCATTCAGTCTGAGACCCACACAGTGAAAGGGGATAACAGTGTCAACACACTGTCTTCTTTCCTTCTCAGATACACAACGTACCCTGTCTCCCACACATAAATAGATATTTAAAAATGTAAATAAATAAATTCAAAAGTACCTCAAATTCAAAGGTATTTGGGTATTCATATGAGAACTCAGAGGTGCTCTTAAGTAATTGGCTTCTGAATTAATAAATACTCAGTTACTGCAGAAGTGACAGGGCTACCTTTATGGCTGTTTTATCAACTAGAGCATCTGTACCGACCACTGTTGACTAATTACCAGATATAGGATCAACTTTCCTCTGATTACACATCCTCTGATTTGAGGTGTTTTCCTTCCAGAACAATCACAATAGAGCATATTCCCTATAATATGCATTTTTAAAATAAGGGAATGAAACTAAATTTGTTTGCAAAGCACTCTAACTACAAGTTTATATAGAGGATTTTTTGTATTATCTCAAAGCTATATTTCCTTCTTCTATACGTTTGTGTTAACAAATTATGTCATTTTTTCCCAAAAGCATTTCATGTAGCTTTTTGTAAAAACCACTTTTACTTTTTAACATTGTATGCTTCTTTAAGTGGTGAATTCCAATAATAGATGTTACCTGCCCTAACATACTGAGAACAAATCAACGAACTTCTGACAAGTAGGATTGCACTGTAGACAGGACCATCAACTGTATGCATCTCAGCAAGTCCTATCTCTTAGGAAGTCAGATATGGAAATGGTTTGTTGAGTTACCATGGCCCTACTGACAGAACACTGTGCATACAGTCTGGTGTCATTCTTACAAGTTTCTGCTTTGCTTGATTATTATGTATGATATATATATGTAACTACTTTTCTCTAGATAGAGCATACAGTATGAGTGTATGTATTCTATATGAAGACATACATATAGACATGCTTAGCATTATTGTCATCAAATTAAAATCAGAGATGTTAATATTATAATATAAGGTACTTCATTACTTAATACATTTTATAATACTTATCTTTTTACTTTTTTTTTTACAATATGTCACATCTTAGCATACATTTCTTCTTAGGGGATTATAACGCACTCCTTATGCAACTAAAATAAACAA
The DNA here is from genome assembly GCF_947179515.1 of Apodemus sylvaticus. NCBI lineage: Eukaryota > Metazoa > Chordata > Mammalia > Rodentia > Muridae > Apodemus > Apodemus sylvaticus. Next base: position 30,759,018 of record NC_067483.1, read on the forward strand.
ATTCTAAAGTGCAGATGAGAAATGAAATGACAAGAACAATCAGCCTGTGCCTGTAGCAGATGTCAGGGAAAAGTTTTCAATGTGTCATTTGCAAAGGCTGATCCTCTCCTCCTTCAAGAAGAATCCTTAGACCCACAGCCTTGTCCTATGAAGTCTGTGTGTTACGTTAAGGCATAGCACAGAATACTCTCCTTATCAAAGTCACCATTCAATTGTAAATGGAAGCTGAGTATCCTATATGCCATGTCATAGGGAAATATTAAAAAAAGAAGAGAAACTATTAGACTCAAGAAGGGAAAGGCATCCTTTATCTTCCATACTGGCTGAAGCCTTTGAAAGCCATCCTTCATTTTCCAGTCTTGATGAAGCCTTTGACCAACAAAACAGGAAGTAGTCCAGCAAAATTAATGACTGCCTAAGACTTTTCTTACTTTCAGTCATAAATCTGTGATTTTCTAGACTTCAACTATAAACATCTTGTCACGAAAGGACATACTGTGCAACTATAGTAGTCCCTGGTTTCATCACCTCAGATTACAATATATTTTCACTTAAGGCAGACCCTGAGCCACTTTGCAATCCCCACTGATCAGAAGAAAGAGAACAGAAAAAAAGAAAAAGAAAGCATCAATAGCAACCTTTGGAGATGAAATTTGAGAGTCACCCAAACACTAAAACTCTACCTTGTGTATGCTGTCATTTTTCAGACTGACCCTAGGGAAGCCCACATCCATGTTCTCTTGTTGTGTCCTATTTTCTCTTCATAAAACTCATGTCTATTTTTAAATATCGTTATTTACTTATTCTGCTCCACATGGTTAATGCCTGAAATTCTTTTCAGTAGGTTTCCATAAACCTGGATCTGGTTGAAATTTGGGTTCCTAAAACATTAAAGAATGTAGGAGGACCCATCCTGCTGTGGATAACATCTTGCTCTGATTTTCCTGTCAAGTATCCTAATTTAGGATAGGCATATCCAGAGGCAAACCTAATCTAAACACTCCCTCAGAGACATGCTCAGTGGCTTCTCTCCTTGGTGATTCTAGATCCTGCCAAGATAAAAGCAAGCAATCTAAATCATCATAATCATTAATCCCAATTAATTTGGTATGTTGCTAACAATGTTGCATTTATACTACTTCTTACTAAGAATGAATGATTTATTAAAGTTTGTCATTAGGAGATAAAGAACTTTGAATATGCATGAGACATATTTCCTAGCTGAACTTGCTTCTCTGTGTGCCAAAACAACCATGGCACTTTCAGCAGTGTATGTATTAGAGAAATGATGATGAGAACAACATGGGTTGTGTTTTCTCCATTGTAGGGAAAAGCATTTAAAAGATGGTGTACTGGAGACTAGAGAGATGGTTTGGTGGCAGGGAGAACCTGCTCGTCCTGGATAAGACCTGAGTTCAGTTGCAGGAACCCATATTAGGTGGCCTACAATACCTGTAACTCCAAATCCATGATTTCAGACCCTGTCTTCTCTATTACCCAAACACCTGTACATATGTAACACACACACACACACACACACACACACACACACACACACACCATACACATATGGACACATAAACACACAGACATATACAAACATGTATATGCACACATACATACAAATGTTTATGCATACACATACACACACAATTGAAAATAAAATAAATCTTAACAAAATAAACCATGATGATGTTGATATAGATAGATGTGCTGAATACTATTTGATTGGTAACTTAGTGACAGAAAACCTCAAGGGTCAATTCCAGCCTTACCTTAGTCTTTGCATATCATCTCCTTAAGCCTGAATATATTTCCATAATGTACATTCTCACAATTTTATTATGAGACCCAAACTAAGGGTTTTTTTTATGTTTATAGTAATGTCTATATATTCCAAAGAATGCTCAACCTGTCTTGCCTCCACCCCTGTTAAAGCTTCAAGGTAGTCTTGCTGTTTACATTACTTTTGCCAGTGGGACCTAGACCTTCAGTCACATTTAAGTTAGTGTCAAGAATGATGTAAGACTGATTTTGAGTATCCAGAGCAAGTACAATTTCATGTGGTGTGATGCTACATGGAGAAATATTACTAGGTTTTATAGTAAACTGTTACATCAAAATTCTACAAGGCTGGTGGAAACTAAGGGCGAGAGCTTTTGTCTTCATTTTTTAATAGATTTTTCTCTCATAGAATGCACTGCTATCAGTTTCCCCTCCTATCACTCCTAACAGCTCTTTTGCCATCTTCTGTCTCTTCCAAATCCACCCCCAATTTCCCACCTCTTCCTCAGTTCCATTCAGAAAAGGGCAGACACCCAAGAGACAGCAACCAAACATGACAAACCATGATATAGATGCAAAGACAAGGCAAAGCCCTCATATTGAGGCTGGACAAGGGAACTCAGTTGGAGGAAAAGTGTCCCAAAAGCAGGTAAAAGAATCAGAAACCCATCAACTACTTGATGGCAGGTAATCTCCTTAAACTTAGAATCTTTTTTACTGAGTCAAATAACAGGAAAATCAGAATGAGGGTGGTGTGAGCTTTCCTGAAAGAGCCACAGATTTTATTTCACTGACCTCAAAAGGATGAGAACCCAGCAATGTGGTTATATTTAACTGTAAAAAATAATGGAAAATGTAGTCTCTCTTGTTCACAGAATAATGCATAAACTTGAGATTTAAAAAAAATAAATTATATAGTCTTTAATAGCTTCAATTTTAAAGGTTCTCTTAACAATCTGAACATAAATTTATTACTATAATTGTCTTACTGTTATTTCTGTATAAATGAGAAAAATCTAAATTAAGAAATTAATTCATATGGTAAAAATACTATTTAATTTCAGCATGGGAATCCCTTTGTGTACATTGTAGTGCAATTCCTAGATAAGCTGACTTGTAATTTTCACATGCTTTAAATACTTTAAAGTATTACATATTTCTGTTTCTTAAACTTAGTCACACATTTATGGAAAAAATACCAGGGTAATCTCAATTTGCATTATTGTTTTAAAAGTAAAATCCATCAACTAAAAGCAGTCAGAATCTCAACAAAGTTGAGGACCAGTAGTATAAGAGCATAAGGTTACCCCAGCAATAGGGGAGCATGAAGTTATCTCAGGAATTGGGGAGCATAAGTTTACCCCAGGAATGGATTCTAAAGAGACAGGGGAAAAAACTTGATATAGTTGAAGAGCAATAATTTATTCAAATCACAAATTCTTGCTGAAATATTAGTAAATGTTTGGTTTTACCATATGGAAAATAGAAGTATTATAAATTATTATTTAATATAGTTACAAATGACCTGGGTACAAGAAAATGGATTCCATAAGCAGATGGCTCATTATTCTGGCTGTGTACAACATGTAATAAATTACTGTGAATCAGATTCAGACACTGAACAGCATTTGAATTCAGAAACCACTTTACTTTGGAATAACTTATTCAGTTACTCATCCTTAAAGAATGTACTATGAACTCCCAATAAATGTTGGACATACTAGAGAATGAAAATTTGGGAAAATTTTCTTACCATTGGATATCTTTCTGTTAGGTAGATTCATACATACAGAAATTCATGATATAATCACACACACAGACACACACACACACACACACACACACACACACACACACACACACACACATCTAAGTATAATTAAAGTCACTCTCCCGAATAGGAAAGGAATCAAGAGAGGTAAGAAAAATAATGTGCTAGACGAATGGGTTGACAAAATAACCCAAATGACAAACAACAAACAAGAGGAAACCAAACTTTGAGAAAGATTTTAAGACAGAGGTCAGGATAGAAGAGGAGAGCAGATCAGTAGAAGAAAGGTCTACTAAACTACACTTTGCTTCAAATGCTATTATGGTATGTACTATTACATATACTAATTTATAAAAAATTTTCAAGCCACACCCATACATGCTAGTAAGATGTCTCAGAGGTTAATGTTGCATAAAGCTCTTGCTGTGGGCCTGAGATAAGTTCCCAGTACCCATGCAGAACAGCTAAACACTACCTGTAACTCAAACTTCAGGGAAATATAATGCCTTCTTCTGGCCTTTGTGGTCACTGCACTCTTGTGCACATAACTAAACACAGACATATACACATAACTACAAAAAATATATCATTAAAACAATGCAAAAATATTAATGAAAGTCTTTTATAAGTTCAGTGATAATTCACTAAGAGCAAGCATCTGTGCTTCCCTGGTGGCATTAGAAAAGGATTCAACTACAATGTGAAGGCAGAAATAGAATATTTTTTTCTGATTGTTTTCTAAATGAGGAAGCTTGCAGAAGAAATAGAATAGCAAAGGTTAAATATAAATGTTTGAAAGCCAATATGGGTGAGCCCTTAGCTTCTGATTGTAGAAGTGCATATGACTGCCCACAAATATATGACATGCACATACACTCACAAAGCCACGTATAAGCTCATGTAAATAAATGCTGTGAATCCTTACAATGTACTGAAATGAAAAAATTTGATCAACTTTACATCTGACTTTAATCATTTATTACTTTTTATTCTTTTTGTTATCTTGAAAAATTCTCTAAAACTGTCATTGGAAGACCTGTTTTCCCTTTCCTAACCTTTATAAACTAAATCCTTTTCTAGAAAAGACTGTCACCAGCCTCAGTCTCAGTGATGGTTTAAATGAGACTGCTCCCCAGAGACTCTAGCTCAGTGCACTTAATCTCAATTTGGTGAAACTCTTTGGGGAGGCCTAGGAGGTGAGGTCTTATAGGAGAAAGTGTTAATTTTAAAGAGGGTTTTGTGCTGTACTGTGAATTCTCAGTTTTCAGCTTCCAGATCCATCCACCATGTCACCTGCTCACTCAAACAAATGCATCTTTCTACAAACTACCTTAGTCAAGGTGTTTATCACAGGAATAATTAAGTAACATATACTGATTTCATGGTGCAGTATACATTGCAAGTTTTTGTCCTCATCTGAGAAAAATATCACTCCCGCATAAGAGATCCCTCATTGTTTCCAAGACCTCATGCCTGAAAGAAAGAATATGAAAGGAAAAAGGAAAACCTGTAATCACATCGCAGACAGGATAATTTCTTGGGTTTTGCCTTAATTTGATCTCTTTTCTGACTTTCATATGTATACATATCCCTCAACTGTTGTATTGACCTATGGTGATCAAGATGCACCTTATTCTTTGTTACTCTATACTCTCAAACATCAATGGCTTCCAGCTGTGCCTTGCTTCAATTACTTCTTCATTACACAAGATCAGGTGGTCTAATTTTCATTGTAATTACTAGAGTTGAATGACTCTGTGGCTTATTTTGTGGGCATTCAATGATTGCCTCTCCAGCTTGAATCCTGAGTCACCATCTTATAAATAGCATACTCATGCAAATAAATAGTGCCACTTATGCCCTTATTTAGGTTGTTAAGTAATACATGTATGCATGAACACCAAAAATTGTAGGCTGGCAAATTTATAGAATAAATCATACAAATAAAGAATGCAACCTCCTTACCTTTAAATAAAAATACCTCCACAGAGCGTGGGACTCGTTGGTAACCAAATGCTCACTAACAAACCATCCAATGCATGTATCAAGGGCTAAGTAGACCATGAATTATTTTTTCAATAATTAAGTAATTAATAATTAATTCACTTATTCACGTTGCATCCCTCTCACTGTGCCCTACTCCCAGTCATCCCCACCAGCAATCTTTCCCTCACTCCCCTTTCCCTTCTCCTCTGGGTGGGTGTTGGTCCCCTGGGTATTCCCTCATTTTGGCTTCCTTTCCCACTGACACCAGGCAAGGCAGCCTAACTAGAAGAACATATACTGTGTATAGGCAACAGCTTTTGGGATAGCCTCCATTCCAGTTGTTCCAGACCAACATAAAGACCAAGATACATATCTGTGGCATATGCGATGCAAGCTCTAGGTCTAGCCCCTGTATGTTGTTTGTTTGGAGAGAGCCCCAAAAGTACAGGTTACTCTGTTGGTCTTCCTGTGGAGCTCCTATCCTTTGGGGCCCACAATCCTTCCTCATATTCTTCCATTAAGTGTCCTTAAGCTGAGAATTCTTTGTTTAGCTCTCTACCCCATTTTAAAATGGTTATTGGGTTTTTGGCATCTAACTTTTTGAGTTCTCTGTATATATTGGATATTAGCCCTCTCTTGGATATAGAATTGGTAAAGATCTTTTCCCAAACTGTTGGTGGCTCTTGGGTCCTATTGACAGTGTCCTGTGCCTTAGAGAAGCTTTGCAATTTTATGAAGTCCCATTTGTCTATTGTCGATCTTAGAGCATAAGACATTGGTGTTCTGTTCAGGAAATTTTCCCCTGTGCCCATGTGTTTGAGACGCTTCCCCCCTTTCTTTTCTATTAGCTTCAGTATATCTGGTTTTATGTGGAAGTCCTTCATTAATTTTGGAATATTGAATGGCTAAGAAGCACCTAAAATGTTCAACATCCTTAGTCATCAGAGAAATGCAAATCAAACAACCATGAGATCCCACCTCACACCAGTCTGAATAGCTAAGATCAATACCTCAGCTGACAGCACATACTGGAGAGGGTGTGGAGAAAGAGGATCATTTATTCTTGTTGGTGGGTTTTCAAGCTGGTACAACCACTCAGAAAATTAGAATGGTGGTTCCTCAGAAAATTGTACATAGCACTACCTTAGGACCCAGGTATACCATTGCTTGCCATATTCCCAAAAGATGCTCCAAAATATAGCTAGGTCATACGTTCCACTATGTTCATAGTAACATTGTTTATAATAGCCAGAAGCTGTAAAGAACCCAGATGCCCTTCAACAGAGGAATGGATACAGAAAATGTGGTACATTTACACAACAGAGTACTACTCAGCTGAGTAGTACTCAGCTATTAAAAACAATGAATTCATGAAACTCTTAGTCAAATGGATGCAACTAGAAAATATCATCCTGAGTGACGTAACCCAGTCACAAAGGAACACAAATGGTATGCACTCACTTATAAGTGGATATTAGCCCCAAAGCTCGGAATACTCAAGATACAATTCACAAGCCATGTGAAGTTCAAGAAGAAGAAAGACCAAAGTGGGGATATTCCAGTCCTTCTGAGAAGGGTGAACAAAATATTCACAGGAGGAAACATAGAGACAAAGGGTGGAGCAGAGACTGAAGGAAAGGCCATACAGAGACTGCCCCACTTGGGGTTCCATCCCATACACAGAGCCCAGACACTATTGTGGATGCCAAGAAGTGCTTGCTGACAGGAGCCTGATAAAGCAGTCTCTTGAGAGGCCTGCCAGTACCTGACAAATACAGAGGTGGATGCTTGCAGTCAACCATTGTACTGAGCACAGGGTTCCCAATGGAGGAGCTGAAAGGACTAAAGGAGCTCATAGAAAGAACAATATCAACCAAACAGAACCCGCCCCCACCCCAGAGCTCCAAGGGACTTAACCACCAACCAAAGAGTACACATGGAGGGACCCATGGCTCCAGTCATATATGAAGCAGAGGATTTCCTTGTCAGGGAACGATGTGAGGAGAGGCCCTTGGTCTTGTGAAGGATCAATGGCCCAGTGTAGGGGAATTCTAGGGCTGGGAGGCAGGATTGTGTGAGTATGTGGTTGGGGGAGCACCCTCATAGAAGCTGGAGAATGGGGGAAGGATAGGGGTATTCTGGAAGGGAAACTGGGAAAGAGTATAATATTTGAAATAGAAATAAATAAAATATACAATTACAAAAAGAATTGAGACCCAAGTTCCATCCACTGTTTGGCTATGGGTGTTTTTATCTGAGTCAACTTCAGAGTGGAGCCCCTTAGAGGACTACTTTCTCCTGTGCACAAGCATAACAGAGTGTCATTAATAGTGTTAGGGACTGGTGCTTGCCCATGGATGGGTCTCAACTTGGGCCGGTTACTGGTTGGCCATTCCCTCGGTCTCTGCTTCCTCCCTCATGCCTGCATTTCCTATAGGCAGGATCAATTTTGGGTTGAAACTTTAGTGTATGGGGGTGTCTCCATGACACCACTGGCGTTCCTGCCTGGCTATAAGAGGTGGCAGCTTCAAGTTCAATGACCCCAATGTAGTGAGTCATAGCTAAGGTTATCCCAATTGACTCTCACGTCTCTGTCTGACCCTGGAGATTCTCCCCACCTCCTCATTCCTGTCAGTTGCAGTTTTCCATTCATTTTCATAGCCATGTAGACATTTCTGCTGTCCTTCCTCACAACTGACTCTGAACCCCTCACTCCCCTCCCCATATCCTCTCCCTCCCAGTTCCCTCTCTCTATCTGCCTCTTACAACTAGACCATGAAATCTTAACTCTGGTCAACATGGTCCCTCTGCTTGATAATGCTAAATTAAAATTTCTCCTCGCGTTTCTACATATCTTTTCTCTGTCTTTTCTTTCTAAGAGATCTCAAACAGCATACTCATTATAAAGCCCAACACAACTATAATAATTTCCACATTTATATATTTAATTAAATGCATTTTCTCAATTTTTATTAAAGGCTCCTTCCCACCTTTGCTTAGATTTTTAATCTGTGTCTATAAACATCCAAAACTAAAATATATACAATAATTTTTATATATAATATATGTCCTATATATCTTGATCATGCTAGTTAGACTGTCTGGATACTGAGAGAGGAGTAGTACATAGGAAGAAGCAGGCAAAGTGCATGAAACAGTCAAATATGAATGTCTTTATGAAACTCATCACTGTGACAATGAACAGACAGCAGTAAAGCTTTCTGAAAATTTTTACCCACATAATATATGTTGTTTGTTGATATGCTTTAGAAGAGGTCTCAATCATAACACATTTCTTATAAGCCAGCTATTTTCTAATTAAATGTAACTACCCTACCTATACAATGCTATTCAATAGGAAATGAATGCAACTGGTAATCTTAGCCACAAAAATCAGCCATACATATTCTACTTGATGCAACACAGGTTATCCAGTAATATTTGTTCTAATAAGTCCAGCATACACTATCCAGTTAATTCCATAACTATCCATTAGGACTACAGTTTACACATGAGAGAAGCAAGTGCAGAGAAAGTATCTGACTTTGTTTAAATGTTGGTGTGATCTGGACTACAGCAATGGCTTAGTAGTATAGAACACTTTCTCTTCTCGCAAGGACCCAAGTTCAGTTCTCAGCATCCACATCAGGCAGCTCAAAGATAACTACCTCCAGCTTCATAGAATCTGAAACATTCTTCTGGCTTTGGTAAGTGCATGCATGCGCATATGCACGTGCATGCACACACACACACACACACACACACACACACACACAGGGCATACATACACACATTTACATAAATAAAAATAAATCTTTAATCCTGGATAAGCATTGGCTGTGATTTAAGCTCAGCGTTTTGTCTTGAACTTAAATGGTCAAATATTCCATTTCTGATAATGAAGTTGAACTAAATGTATTTCCATTCCCATAACCTTTCAGTCACTGGGGCCAAAAGAAAGCTTCCTACTGCTTTGTTCTTGGCACAAATGGTGCTACCTACTCTCATATATCTGCTATGAGGTGGTAGTGGCTGTGGGATTGCTTGACCCTCTTCTCAGTCTTTCTTTGACTTTCCAAGTACCTGGAATGGATGTGTGTTTGTGTTGATCATAAGCAACCTTGGTTTCCATAGGATGCTTGGGCCACTGGGACTTAAAATCAAATCAAAACAAAACAAAACAAAACAATTGCTACTTGCTCCATCTTAAACTCCCAACTGTCTATTCTATAGATGTAAAGTTCTATCATAGGGATAGACACTTTTTTTTAACAAAGAAGCTTAAGAATCGTGTAGAGTCAAATACTTTGTAATGCACATGTAATGGCAATATAATATATTATTTAGTCACTTTTTCACTAATCAGTGGTGTGAAAATTGTACAAATTCAGTGCCAACTGTATTTCAAATTCTATTTATTGGTTGATTGATTGATTGATTGATTGATTTAGGTTTTCTGAGACAGGGTTTCTCTGTATAGCCCTGGCTGTCCTGGAACCTCTGTAGACCATGCTGACTTGAACTCAGAAATCTGTGTACCTCTTCCTTCCAAGTGCTGGGACTAAAGGTTTGCACCACCACTGCCCAACCTCAAATTCTTACCTTATCCTAAGCTGCAGATATGAAGTGCCACAAAGAATCACTATGGTGAGCAAGAGCAGTTACTAGAGATGACCAATAGTCATCTACAATTGCTAGTCACCGATGTCGTCATAAAGAACCTTATTAATATTGTTTAGTAAACCATCTTTCTAAGCTTTGTCAACAGAAAAGGCAGGTTAATTCTTCTCTAAAAATTTATTATTATTTTGTGTGTCCACAATATGTGTGTAAGATGTGGCATTCCTAGGTCATGACACACATGATGCAATGAGAATACAGATGTATGGGTTGGGTTCTTATTTATCTTTACATTAGTTCTGGGAACCAAACTCAGGACACTGGGTTTTGTGGTGGGTTCTTTTGGTTCAATTTCTTGTTGTCACAAATAAGACATTTTAATAACAGCTTTGCTTTACAGCATGTTTATCAGATTGTGCTACCACTACAAGTTGGAGAGTCCCTCTCTCTCTTACACATTTATGATCTGATTCCAATTGAACATGAACAGGCAAAACAGAGAAGTAAAATATAATTTGACTGGGATAATTACTACAAGGATTGTTACTTGTTCTTTAAAGTTGAATTTTTCATGGATCTCTAGAAGTAACTTCACAGTTAAGAAAATAAACTGCTCTTCTAGAGAACTCAAGATGGGCTTCCCAGCTTCAAGGCCAGTAATTCACAACTGTATATAAGTCCATCTCTAAGGGATCCAACTGCCTGTTTTGGCATCCAAGGGTACCTGTACGCATATGTGCATACATGAAATGAAAAAATTAAATCTTTCATTTAGAGTTGATTTTTACTAAAAGTGACCTTTTGTTGAAAATATGATTTATTATTTTTTTCTTTTCTTTCAGAATAAAGTGAATGGATAGATGAATTTATCAAAATCTTTGACATTTGGAACAACTCTGTTTGGTGAATAAATGAAATGTTCTGTTATCTTTAATATATCACAGGCCAAGCATGTCCTTACAACTGAGGAACCATTTTAAATTACAGACCATGTGCCCATTCATTTTTCTAACTAAAAAACTTTAAGAGTAGGTCAAGGGTCATCGTAAATCTTGCAGTTTTTCTCTCTTATTCTCAGCAGCATGGTTCACATCAAGCTGTAACCTCAGTCTGCCAGGAATTCAGTTTTCTTGAGAATTTTGCAATAAAGCTTCCCTTCCACTTTTCAGTCTGAGGAACCTGTTGACTTTCTTCTCTCAAATAAACACTTTCAGCCTCTTGTACATTTCTGATTAATTATTTTCCTTGAATATGGCATGTTCTTCTTTTTAATATATTCTCAGGGGTGCATGTATGAGCCTGTTACTGTGAGTGGTGGTGCATATATGTACACGTGGAGGCTAGAGTTTAACTTAAAGTGTTTTCCTCAGTCACTGTCCACATTCAGTTTTAAGTCAAGGTGCCCTCACAAGAACCAAGGCCTCACCACTTTGCCTAGGCTCTTTGGAGAGCATGCTCCATGGATTTGTCTGCAACAGCTTCTCCACAACTGGATTAAAACATGGCCTGACACATAAGACCTTACACATGTGTATTGGGATTATACTTATGCCCTCATACTTGCTAGACAAAGTTATTACCTGCTAGGTCATATTCCAAGTGCTGTTATGGAGTTCTATGACTTGTCTTTTATAATAAACCAGACAAGTATAAGAAGGAAAAGACTGTACTTGTGCTCAATAAGGAGGATGTGGATAAGAAAATATATTTCCATTGTAACATGAGGCTGATATCAGACATCGAAAACCAGCTGTCTTCATAACGTATTGTAATGAACTTTGCTATAAAGATTCAAGACATTGGAAACAACTGCATTTTCAAGGTTTTCTTTCTTTTTGATTACTTATATAGTGCATGTGGGTTAAGGTAAATATAGAGACCAGAGTAGGTCATGAAATAACTCTGGAGCTACAATTATAGGTTGTTCTGAATGATCAGATATGGATCCTGAGAACTGAACTTAGCTCCTATGCAAAAACACTAAGCCTTCTCTGGAGCATCCAAATAAATGTTTTAAAACCATGCTATATGATGAAACTAGTACCCTTTCCCTGGAATGACCATCTAGACATCTTTATTTATATGAGAATGACTTTGAAGAGAAAGTCTTTCTCTGGCATATGATGTTCTTGCCTAGGAAGTAGAATGCAACTAACAGTTGCTAGGAAACACATTTTGAATTTTCTTTGAGGGATAATGGAATCTGTGCCCTCTATTGCCAAGTTTCTCTAATGACCAAAGGCATGTCTTCAACTTTTCTTAATCTATATTCTCTCTGAATACTCAAGAAACATTTATTGCTACATAAATAAATCAATACTTTCTTAAAATGAACGTGAAATCTGTTTTTAACTCATGTTTTGGGAACAATTGTACTATCTTCCTTGTGCAAGTACATGCCAAATTATCTCTGGATTTTCTTTTCAAAGTTCTTTGCTTACAAATGTTTTAAAATGCTGTGGTGGTTATCCTCAGGAATATATACTGTGACATTTTAATTTGCTCTGTTAAACAAATTTGTATAACAGCATTGCTTGAAGGAACTAACAGGACTCAAGGAAATTATTCTCTTCCATTTCACCAGAGATATATGAATCCTAATTTAAAGATTTTGCAAGTTATAGTACTGTATTTTCTCTGTAAAGTATATTTAATGTCAGGATTCAGATGAGGTTTTAGAATAATAATTTGGGGCAAAAAATGAAAACAAAAAAATAATACACACACACACACACACACACACACACACACACACGACACAGCCACACAAGCTATTGAAATTAGGATGCCACCATAGTTTCCAGCAAACCATTCTGTAAGCCTCTCACTCCATGTTTGTCTTTTCTAAAAGTAGATTATGCTAAGAGGCACCAAAGGATTCATACCTCCAAGAGGATGGGTTGGTTGCCATTATTTAAATTGTTTTTCCTCTCAAAGAGCAAAAATCATAAGCCAAAGTATTGTCATTATGATTGAGATATCAAGGATGATAAATGCCAAATATACTGCCAATCAATAATAATTACTTTGCACTTTACTCATATGGAAAAGCTTTCTGATGGATATCTGCAGGAGAAAGGAAAATAAAAAAGAGCCATGTATTTTGTTTGTTTTTAAATGCATGAGCTAACTTCTCACATGTACAATCCTTTTCCCATCTCTGAGCTACACACACAAAAGGAACTTGAAAATCCCTGTGTGTCTGCACCCCACTGAATACAGACTTTTGAATAGACCCTGTTCCCTTATCCCTGCATGCTGTGAATTCACCATGCATGAAATTTTCTTTTTCTTTTTTTTTTCTTTCTTTCTTTCTTTCTTTCTTTCTTTCTTTCTTTCTTTCTTTCTCTCTCTCTCTTTCTTTTTTCTTACTTTCTTTCTTCTATTTTTATTTTTATTTTCTATGTTCTTTGTTTACATTCCAAATGCTTTCCCCCCTTTTCCCCTTTCCTGGTTCCCCCCTCACCATCAGTCTCATAAGCCCTCTTCCCTCCACCCATTTCCCAATCAACCCCCTCCAATTTCCCTGACCTGGTATTCCCCTACAATGCTGAATCAAGTCTTTTCAGAACCAGGGCCCTCTCTTTCCTTCTTCTTGGGTATCATTTGATATGCTAATTGTGTCTTGAGAATTCAGAGCTTCTGGGCTAATTAATATCCACTTATCAGTGATTGCATTCCATCTGTATTCTTTTGTGATTGGGTTACCTCACTGGATGATATTTTCCAGTTCCAATCATTAGCCTAAGGATTTCATGAATTCATTGTTTTTAAATGCTCAGTAGGACTCCATTGTGTAAATATACCACATTTTCTGTATCCATTCCTCTATTGAGGGATATCTGGGTTCTTTCCAGCTTCTGGCTATCATAAATAAGACTGCTATGAACATAGAGGAACATGTGTCCTTATTGCATGCCCGAGAATCCTCTGGGTATATACCCAGGAGAGGTAGAGCAGGGTCCTCCGGAAGTGTCATGTCCATTTTTCTGAAGAACTGCCAGACTGATTTCCAAAGTGGTTGTACCATCTTGCAATCCCACCAGCAGTGGAAGGAGTGTTCTTCTTTCTCCACATCCTTGCCAATACCTGCTGTCTCCTGAGTTTTTCACCTTAGCTATTCTGACTGGTATAAGGTGAAATCTCAGGGTTGTTCTGATTTGCATTTCCCTAATGATTAATGATGTTGAACATTTCTTGAGGTGCTTCTCAGCCATCTGATGTTCTTCGGGTGAAAATTCTTTCTTTATCTCTGTAGCCCATTTTTTAATAGGGTTATTTGGTTCTCTGTGGTCTAACTCCTTCAGTTCTTTGTATATATTGGATATTAGCCCTCTGTCAGATTTAGGGTTGGTGAAGATCTTTTCCCAATCTGTTGCTTGTCGTTTTATCCTTTTGACAGTCTTCTTTGCCTTACAGAAACTTTGTAATTTTATGAGGTCCCATTTGTCAATTCTTGATCTTAGAGCATAAGCTATTGGTGTTCTGTTCAGGAACTTTTCCTCTGTGCCCATGTCCTCAAGGGCCTTCCCCAGTTTCTTTTCTGTTAGTTTCAGTGTGTCAGATTTTATGTGGAGGTCCTTGATCCTCTTGGAGTTGAGCTTAGTACAAGGAGATAAGAATGGATCAATGCACATTCTTCTGCATGCTGACCTCCAATTGAACCAGCACCATTTGTTGAAAAGGCTATCTTTTTTCCACTGGATGTTTTCAGCTCCTTTATTGAAGAGCAAGTGACCAAAGATGTGTGGGTTCATTTCTGGGTCTTCAATCCTATTCCATCAATCCACTTGCCTGACATTGTACCAATACCATGCAGTTTTTATCACTATTGCTCTGTAGTAATGTTTGAGGTCTAGGATACTGCTTCCCCTAGAAATTCTTTTACTGTTGAGAATAGTTTTAACTCTCCTGGATTTTTTGTTATTCCAGATGAATTTGAGAATTGCTCTTTCTAACTCTATGAAGAACTGAGTTGGGATTTTGATGAGGATTGTGTTGAACCTGTAGATTGCTTTTGGTAAGATGACCATTTTAACTCTATTAATCCTGCCAATACATGAGCATGGAAGATTTTTCCATTTTCTGAGGTCTTTTTTGATTTCCTTCTTCAGAGATCTAAAGTTCAAAATTCTTAACACAGAAAAATGTACAAAATAGGCCAGAAAGATGGATCAACAAATACAGGACCATGGTTCAAGTCAGATGATCTGAGTTCCATCTCCAAAACATACAGTGTGGAAGAGGAGTATAGAGTATTACAAGTTAACTTCTGACTTCTACATTTATACAATAGCAGGTACATACCTGCTCTTGCATAGACACATGGTAAAATTGCTTTCAATTCACAAACATAGACATAAATACAATTCACTATTAAAACTGAATCGATGGTACCATATTATACATACTGATAAGAATTAAGTGAGACAGTGTAAAAACATTATCTTACATAACTGGGGCTCCACAAGTGATAGTTCATGACACTAAGGACAAAGATAGCAAGAACACTGATAGTAGTTTTATATTCAGTCCATGAATTTAAATAGTCTTTTATGGACAGATACCATGAGCTGGCAAATGAACCTAAACTACACGTAGCTAGCTTACCATTTATTATTTCTCAGGATTCTCTGAAATTAACACACGGTATGAAACACACAAAAAATTGAAAATTATGGTTTGATTATATTTCATCACATGTTAAAAGAAAATATTCAGACTAAATAATATGCATAATACATCATGAAGAACCTATTGTTGTCTATCTGGAATATGGCACTGTGGTTTGAATCTAAGATGTCTTCCAAAGGCTCATTTGTTTGAGATTCTTGGACTCCAGCTGGTAGTGATATTTAGAAATGTTGTGGAACATTTAAGGGGTGGTTTGGCTGGTACAGTCAAGTTTCTGGGTGCTAGCCTTAAGGTTTGATTGACAGGACTTACTTCCTGTTCCATCTCTGCCTCCTGGATAAAGATGCAATGTGAACAATGCTCCTAATTTTATCCTTCCCTCATCATAATGAACCTCCCTTACAACTATCCTTCAAAATGGACATCCCTCTATTACCTTACTATTTTTTAGGTGTTTTCTCTCTCTTCAATGAGAAAAATAAGTAACGCACAATGTATTGATTAGCCCTACCTAGTCAGCATATTTATCTATCAGTCAGGTGGCATATTATCATTAACTGCATGTAGACAGTTTTTCAAAGTCACCTGCACTAGAAAATAAGTCCTCCTGATAGTAGAATATAATTCACACTGGAAATAGAAATGACAAGTTATGAAAATGACCATCCAGTGAGTGAACATCAGACAGTATTTTCTTAAAATGCAACCTCACGGAGCATAGACAGTATGGCTACATGTCAGCAACATTGCGTGGTGGTACAAAGACACCTTCTAGATTTTCATTTAACTAGTCTCAAATCCAAATGAGATTCCAACATATAAGTTAAAACCACAAAACCATATGTTGGTTTTCTCATTTTCCTGCCACCTGAAATCAATATGAGAAGACAATTTACATTTCATTAAATGAGAAAAACTAACTATTGGAAACACATTGACTTTGCCGAGACTATTTTGATGCTGGAATGTTCTAATGATTCTTTCCGCACCATGTCATATGGGAGTCAGGAAAAGCATGCCAACACCATGTACCTTGACCATATTCACATACAGTGTTGAGTTTTTCCCCAGATTGATGCTCTTCTGTGGTCCATCACAAACATTTTATTTTAGAAATAGATTTATAGCAATATATCTATAAAACATCAAAGCTGTTTCCAGTTCTCTACTTTAACCTGGAAGTTTCTAGAAAATGTATTACCTTACTATTAAAAAGGGACCAAAGTACCAGCAGACAACTCAACTTGCTAGATCATAAATTCTAGGTCCTCTGGTAGTGGCATTGATAATTGACATCCTCTCCCACTGTGCACACACATTGTCACCTAGTTTAAATAAAGAGATCTCACTAATTTTCTCTCAATTAAAAGCAACATTTTTAACATCTTAAATAATTATGGCAGCCAAAGATTTAAACAAGTTGGTATATATGTCACATACTACTAGAATCTTACAATCCAATAATAGAGATTAAAGATCCAGTTAAACAATAATTAAAATATCTGAACAGATATCTTTTCAAATTTGCAATAAGCATCTGAAAGGTACTTTAACCAGACCTGGTATGTGTGTATACTTCTTTTAATCTCAGCATTTAGGAGACAGAGGAAGGTAGATCTCTGTGAATTTGAGCCTGTTCTACATAGCAAGTTCTAGGTCATGAATACACAGTGAATTCCCATCTCAAAAATTGCTGTTTGACATCATTAGGAATAATGAAATCTATTTCAAAGCCAAAAACCATATAAGTAAGCATACCTTAGAGTGTCTATAATGAAAAAGCCAGAAATATTAAATACTGATGAAATGCTGAGAAGATAGAATCTTTATAGTTCATAAGAGATTTGTAAACTCTCTTTTGTAAAATGTGACATCATGCTTGAAAAACAAGTTGGTAATTCCTTAAAATGTAAAATATACAGATATACCCTAAGATTCTGTTTTGTTGGTTAATCTTTATAGTCAACTTGATTGGGATTAAAGTCTCCCAGGAGATCCACCATTTGTTGTATTCCCAGGGAGTTCCTGGAGAGCTTTTAATATAGAAGAGTTACTTATCCTCCCATGGTCTAGCACTTCTGGACTGAATAAAAAAGGAAAATGAATAAACTCAAATGAATACTAGGATTAATCCTTCTCTGGTCCTTATAGAATATATATGAAGAGCCACCTGAAGGTCACACTGCCATGTCTTTCTTCTCCACCAAGATTAAACTCAGTTCCTTTATTCTTGAGCCAAAATAAATGCTTTTGTTTCTTAAGCTGCCTTTGTCATGTATTTTATCATGTCGACATCAAAAGTAACTAATGCTCCAACAATTCTAATCCTAGGCATTTATTTTAGGGAACAGTGCCTAGATAAGTGATACAATAAAAAGGTATTAAAATGAATCAAATAGTAATAGTATCAAAATTGGGAAAAAACAAAATTTAATGAACTGATAAATGGGTTGACAATTATGTTGTGAATTGGTATGATACCACATAGAATATTATTTAAGGTATAAAACATATAACATCCTGCTATTTACATAAAAGGAAATGAAGGTCATCCTGCCAACAATATAAATCAGACCTAGGGAGTCATACAGCACATGGTCTCACTCATTTGTGGGGAAAAATCAACAAAACACCAAAAAAAAAAAAAACCCAATTAATTTCATGAGAATAATAGACTGGAACAGGGTAGTGGGAAGAAAAGGCAGAAAAAATTGATTGCCCCAAAGCACAGTTAGAAGAAATGGAATCTGATTCAATACCACAAAATGCAATCTGTCATTGTGTGACGCATCTCAAGATTAACACAAAAATCCTCCTCCATGAATATGATAAATACTTAAGCCAATTTAAGTGTTTATTTTCTTGGTTTGATTATTACATATTGTATGAATGGATTAAATTTCTACAAAACAACCCATTGAAATATACAAATATTATTCCTCAATCAAAAAAAAAGAAAATACAGTAGGATTTAAGCATTGATGCATGCTGCAGATGCATCCATTCATATGTCAAAAGAACTTTGAAAACATGATGCAATGGTAAACAAGCTAGACAGCCAAAAATCAGCTATGGTTCCATTTCTTAGAAATGTTCAAAATAAGTACTCTACGCAGTTAAATAACAGAACTTTCTTCTTTCATAAGGATGAATAAGTATTCTGTGGCATTCATTTTTTGAGAACATTCTAATCATGTAAATGTCTTTAGTTGTGGGTGGGTATGTGCACATGAATGGACAGGTTTATGGAGGTCAGGAGATGGAGCTGGATCTTCTGCAGCTGATGTCACAGGCATTTGTAAGCTGCTGATCATGGGTTCTAAGAACTGAACCTCAGTTTTCCATAAGAGCACCTGTAGGTTAAAAAGTGATGGCCTGTGTCTGGCCAGGGCTAGGGCGACAAGGCAAGGGGAGGCAGACACAGGTAGTTGGACTCTGTACACCTCCAAGCTGCTGGATAGGCATTGAGCTATAAGAAGCCACAGAACCCTACTCTTAGGGTGGGGAAGGCACAGTCTGTGGTGGTCTCTGGGGAGCCCACAGGGCTCATGAGTCCTTGGGCCTCACAGAGGCCAAGGATGACATCCCACTGGCAGGCTCTGGCCCAAGCTGAAAAGCTCCAGTTGGGTTCCTCAGGGACAAGAGTGTCCTTGGATCTGTCACAGGCAGCTCAGTGGGCAGCTTGGGTTGGTGGCAGCTGTGGCTGGGAACCGTGGGGGGCCTAAGCAGGAGAGTAGAGCAGCTCTTTAGGGGAAGACCTGTCATACAGATCTTTCACATGTTTGGTAAGAGTCACCCCAAGGTACTTTATACTGTTTGTGGCTATTGTGAAGGGGATCATTTTGCTAATTTCTTTCTCAGCCTGCTTATCCTTTGAGTATAGGAAGGCTACTGATTTGCTTGAGTTGATTTTATAACCTGCCACTTTGCTGAAGTTGTTTATCAGCTGTAGGAGCTCTCTAGTGGAGTTTTTTGGGTCACTTAGTTAGACTATCATATCATCTGCAAATAATGATAGTTTGACTTCTTCCTTTCCAATTTGTATTCCTTTGACCTCCTTATGTTTTCTAATTGCCCGAGCTAGTACCTCAAGTACAATATTGAAAAGATAAGGAAAAAGATCCTTCTATACCACTCCTGGGCATATACTCAGAAGATTCCCCAGTATGTAATAAGGATACATGCTCCACTATGTTCATAGCAACCCTATTTATAATAGCCAGAAGCTGGAAAGAACCCAGATATCCCTCAACAGAAGAGTGGATGCAAAAAATGTGGTATATATACACAATGGAGTACTATTCAGCCATTTGAAACAATGAATTCATGAAATTCTTAGGCAAATGGATGGAGCTGGAGAAGATCATACTAAGTGAGGTGACCCAGACTCAAAAGATGAATCATGGTATGCACTCACTAATAAGTCGGTGTTAACCTAGAAAACTGGAATACCCAAAACATAATCCACACATCAAATGAGGTACAAGAAGAATGGAGGAGTGGCCCCTTGTTCTGGAAAGACTCAGTGAAGCAGTATAGGGCAAAGCCAGAACAGGGAAGTGGGAAGGGTTGGGTGGGAAAACAGGGGGAGGGAAGGGGGCTGATGGGACTTTCAGGGAGTGGGGGTCTAGAAAAGGGGAAATCATTTGAAATGTAAATAAAAAATATATCGAATAAATAAAAAAAGAAAATACAAAAGAAAAGAAATTTCTATTTTATTTGTTTGGGAAAACAACTAAACTGATTCTCATAATAGCTATGTAAATTTACATTCCATCAATAAATTATTTCCTGTATTCCAGATCCTTTCAACACTTGCTACTCATGTCTTCTAGAAAGCATCTACTCTAAACTATATGAATAGACATATTGCTGTTTTAAATTTGCAATTTTGTGGAAGTTAACAAGCTTTTCTTCATATATCTTGTGGCAATATGAATGGTTTTTAGGAAAACTGTTTCTTCAGGCCTTGAGTCATTGTCTAATTGGATTTTTTATTGGCTTTTGGTTGAGCTACTTAGGTTCCGTAGGTATTTTAGCTATTAACTCTGTTACAAGGCAGAATTTCAGTGTGGTGCTGATTAACTCAGAGCCTCTTGCATGCTAGGCAAGAACTCTGTCGCTAAACTATGTGCCTAGCCCAAGAAGGACTTTTAAAACTGTAACTAAAACCTCCATGAGATTATTTCACAATGCCTACAGGTTCCATGCCTTGGAGTTTTAATTTTTCTGAGTTTTAATTCATGTAGAAGTCGCTCTCTGAACTCAAGTTCCACTATTTTATTATCCTAAGAAAGACTGGAAAGCTTTTGAAGAGTTTTGAGATGTACACTATTTAACATTTTGATGCTATTTTCAAGTACCTTGAGGTTACTGGGTACAATCTGCCTTTTGACCTTTAATAGTTTCTGTTACAGGTAACAAAATTTAGCAGGAGAGGGAGATGAAGACAGGGACAGAAACAGAGAGAAAGACACAGACAGATAGAGACAGGAAGGGAATGAGGGAATGAATATTTGGGTACAAGTCAAGAGAAGCATATTAATTACTCTTTCGTTGTGTAACCCAGAATCATGACTGAAAATAACTTAAGAGTTATTTATTTTACAGCTTCAGCAGTATAGACTTTAATGTTGTTCAAAATGCAGGGCGTGGTAGGATGGACTCCAGTGTGGTGGGAGAAGTAGGGCATGACAGCTGGAAGCAGAAAAGGGAAACGGGAAGTAAGATGAGGCTGTCAAGCCTCAAAATTCATCCTCTGTGGCATATTTCTTCTAGTGACGTTGAACCTCCTCAAGGTTCCATGATCACTCAACACAGTGCTCCAATCAAAGACAAAGAGATCAAATAAATGAGTTTACGGAAGCCATGTCTTATTCTAAACCACCACAGGAAGGTATGAAAAAATGTACATAGAATGTCTGCTCTGTTCATAAGGACAGAAACCCAACATTTGGCACCTGCTCAGTAAAAAGCTATGATATGCCCAAAATTCTTTAGATTTCCTGGAGTGGCACAGGCTTCTTAGTTACATCCTCTGAACTGAAACAGAGAACAGAGAAACTTTGCAGCATGGGAACGTTTTACATGATACTCAATAGAAACTAAAGATGTATGAGGCAGAGCCAAATTTGATTTCCTGCTGTGTTTCTGTGTGTCCATGAAGGAGGGTATCAGGATGGAAAACCTCCTTATCAGAGTAGTGTGTGTTCTAAATACCCTAGTGTTTGCCTAAAATTTCAACTTTTTTTTTCAAGCACTACATATTGTGCTTTTCCCTATGTAAGCATGGAACAAATGTAATGACTTTTTTAGTTTATATCTAAGCTGCTATCACAGTGTGACCATACTTTTTTAGTTTAGGATTCAACAGCAAAAATGACCCAAGTTTCTTTTTTCCCTTTTTTGCCAACACAGGAGTTATTTGTAAAATAATCTTGTCAACCTAAAAATATATACATTTGTCTTGAAAACATCCATCGTTTTATAAAAAGGATTACTTTACACTTCTTGGTACCTGACCTACCAGAGTTTTAGGTCTTCTGCCTTAGGGCCTGTAATGTTTGAAAATCTCAGCTTGGTAGATCTTAGAATCAGCATTAAAGTAAGGTATGCCTATAAAGAATCATCTAGACACAGTCTTTAGGATGGCCATGAAGAAATTTCTAAATCAGCTTCATTGGAATGTGATAACTCAACAGATTGTCATGCATAGTGTTGTTGTCAACATATAGAAACATAGTGCTTTTATGTGACTACAAGGAAAAGTATTGCTGAATAGAGAAGGGACTGTTTTACATATGTGATTCCTCCACCTCTGTGTCATGTAATCATGTAACTTATGGCTAATCACTAATATTATAATTTGATGGGTCTTTCCTGCTTTTATTAATAAATGCATGCATATTTATTACCTATTTATATTGTTATATAGTTCTAACATGTCTTCCATTAAAAATGTCAACTTGGAAGTAATTGATTATGTATGTCTAGTCATAATAATGCACCCACCTCTATTAGAAATATTCATAGGATACAATTCTAATGAAATAATTATTCTCACCCAAAAATACAAATGTGATAGATTTTAGAATTCCTATATTAATATCATATAAATATTAACTTACTCCTAAAGTAAATTGATATTTTAAATGTGTGCTGATGTATTTTTTGAGAGAAGGAAGTATGTAAACGCCTTATTATATCTCATTAATTTGTTCATTTGTTTGTTTTGTGTATGTAGGCATCTACATGTGTGTCAGAGAGACATGCCACAGAACATAAATGGAAGCCAAAGCATAACTTGTGAGGGTTGATTCTCTCCTTTTATCATCTAGGTCTTGAAACTAAACTCATATCATCTGGATTGGTAGCAGAAGCCTTCTGCAGCTAAGCACTGTAGACAGCTAAAGAAAGAAATATTTAAATAAGTAGATATAACATCTGTTTCAGGTGCAAAGAGAAGAGTACAGGTGGTAGATTGATGGATATCTCTGATATCATTCAAATATGTATTAAGATATGAATAATATTTGTGATATAAATCAAATGAGTATTAAGATATGAATAAAAATGTAAAAAATCTAAAGAAATCATATTTATTTGAGGTGGAAATACCAAACCGACTTAATGAAATCAATATTTATTTGATCTTCAGTCTGATATATACATATGTATGCATATATATACAAAATTCTCATGACATTATTTTAAAAATTTCTGTGCTCTTAGTCCAAATACCTTTCCTATCCTTCCAAAATTTAAGAGGGCTAATATCCAATATATATAAAGAACTCAAGAAGTTAGACTCCAGAAAACCAAACAACCCTATTAAAAATGGGGTACAGAGTTAAACAAAGAATTCTCACCTGAAGAACTTCGGATGGCGGAGAAGCATCTTAAAAAATGCTCAACTTCATTAGTCATTAGGGAAATGCAAATCAAAACAACCCTAAGATTTCATCTTACACCAGTCAGAATGGCTAAGATTAAAAATTCAGGAGACAGCAGGTGTTGGAGAGGGTGTGGAGAAAGAGGAACACTCCTCCACTGCTGGTGGGGTTGCAAATTGGTACAACCACTCTGGAAATCAGTCTGGCGGTTCCTCCGAAAACTGGGCACCTTACTTCCAGAAGATCCTGCTATACCACTCCTGGGCATATACCCAGAAGACTCCCCACCATGTAATAAGGATACATGTTCTACTATGTTCATAGCAGCCCTATTTGTAATTGCCAGATGCTGGAAAGAACCCAGGTATCCCTCAACAGAAGAGTGGATGCAAAAAAATGTGGTATATCTACACAATGGAGTACTATTCAGCCATTAGAAACAATGAATTCATGAAATTCTTAGGCAAATGGATGGAGCTAGAGAATATCATACTAAGTGAGGTAACCCAGACTCAAAAGGTGAATCATGGTATGCACTCACTAATAAGTGGATATTAACCTAGAAAACTGGAATACCCAAAACATAATCCACACATCAAATGAGGTACCAGAAGAAAGGAGGAGTGGCCCCTGGTTCTGGAAAGACTCAGTGAAACAGTATTCAGCAAAACCAGAACGGGGAAGTGGGAAGGGGTGGGTGGGAGGACAGGGGAAGAGAAGGGGGCTTGCGGGACTTTCGGGGAGTGGGGGGGGCTAGAAAAGCGGAAATCATTTGAAATGTAAATAAATTATATCGAATAATAAAAAAAAAAGAAAAGAAAAAAAAAGAGTATCTCATGCAGTTTAGGTTTATATCCAATAATCTAATTACTGGTAGAAGGTACCTGGAAAATAAATTCAAAGTCAAAGTCAGATGACTCTATTCATATATATATATATATATATATATATATATATATATATATATATATATATAAAAGAAAAATTAGATGCTATTTATTTATTTACTAAGCATGAGGAAAAAAACCAATAAAAGCCTAGAGGGATTGTGATTTTATTACCAAGTACTAATCATCCTCATCTTGCCCACTTCTGTGTACAAGAACCAAATATAATAAACATGACAGCAGCATAAAAAAATTATAAAAATGAAATACTAACCCTAATATGATTGAAAGCTGAGCTTACGTGAGCTAAGCCTGTAGAATATATGATTGCTCCTTCCAAGGAATAGTGCTCACTAAATCTTCCTTTGATTTACAATGTCAGAAACTGACCAAGACATGCTTTCTAATCCATGCACTCAGTCATGGCTGAATGGCTCACTGATATACTATAGTCCCTTATGAACAACACAATTTAATCACAATGTCAATGCCAGCTTTTGAACAATGCAGTCCCTCACTGATATTCTGGACCAATAGCTCTTAAAAATTAGCTGTCATTGTGACATCATATCTTGCCATTGTCTTCTCAACAAGAGATTTTCTCCTTCTAATCCATGCGATTGACATAAATGTAAATGTCAAGCCAACCCACCAAACAAGAGGCCCACTGAAGCTCATTACCAGAAATGAGCTCACATCTGTCTCCTTGTCTTACATTGTTTTACCATATTGCTTATTTCCAAGTCTTTGAAAAGATGCCAGTCCTGTCTATGATCTTCCAAAGCAATTCCTGCTGAGCAGAAACCTCTCTTTCTTTTGATAAAGTTGGTTCTTTAGGAGCTGGAAAGATGGTTCAAGTAGTAAAGTTATTTCTTCATGAGCAGGAAGGACGACCTGAGTTGAATCCCAAGAACCAACATAAAACACCAGGTAGGGGTGTGTGTGTTTGTAATTTTAGTTTAGCACTAGGGAGAGAGGATCAAGCAGATCTGACTAGCTAAGCTAGCTGAATTAATGAGTTTTAGCTTCAGTGATAGACCCCATCTCAAAACAATATGCAGGTAGTGCCTGAGGAATGACACAAAGATTATCTGTCATCTGAGCTCTATGAACACACACACACACACACACACACACACACACACACCACTAAATAACCAAGCAAATTCATAAAATTGTATCTCCTTAAAAACTAAGTAAACAAACACAATGTTAAGTGATACATAGATATTAAAGCCTAAAAATTATTCAGTGTTACACTTTTCTTTTAAAAATTCAAGATATGGCTGCAAAGGTGAAGGCAGAAAGACAAAAAGGCAAAAGAAAAGAACCAAAGGGCATGTCTAGAATATACCATAATGAATCCCACCACTTTGTATACTAACAACAACAACAACTATTATTATTATTATTATTATTATTATTATTAAAAAATGCAAAGTATTAAAATACAGTCCAGACTACTGTTCCAGTTGTAGTACCTGCAGAAACTTCTGCTCCAGCCAGGATCCCTGAAGCAGCCTTTCCTTCTTGCTCTACTTACCAGGAGCACAGTGCTGAGGCTGTGACATTCCATACCATGTAGGATCTGGTCAGTTCACCTACCTTGCAACAGGATCCCTGGAAGGGGAAGGTTCTTGCAGAAACTTTCTGTCATAACAACAATCCAAGATAATGAATGGGTAGGCTAGTTCTCTTTGTTCTTGATTTTTGTTGTTGTTTTGCTTTGTTTTACAAACTAAACAAGAATAAAATAAAATGCAGGGACAGGTAAAATTATAATTTAAAAAGTTACAGTACCCAAGACACAATTCACATATCAAATGATGCCCAAAAAGAAGGAAGAACAAAGTATGGATATTCTGGTCCTTCTGAGAAGGGGGAACAAAATAACCACAGAAGGAGATACAGAGATAAAGTATGGAGCAGAGACTGAGGGAAAGACCATCCAGAGACTACCCCACTAGGGATGCATCCCATATAAAGGTACAAAACCCAGACACTATTATCAATGCCCACAAGCACTTGCTGACTGGAGCTGGATATAGCTGTCACCTGGGAGGCTCTGCTAGTGCATGACAAATATAGAGGGGGACATGCTCAGCCAGCCATTGAACTGAGCACAGGGTCCCCAATCGGGTAGGTAGAGAAAGGACCCAAGGAGCTGAAGGGTTTTGCAGCACCATAGGAGGAACAATGATATGAGCTAGCTAGTACTCCCAGAGCTCCCAGGGACAAAACCATCATCCAGATAGTACACTTGGTGTAATCCATGGCTCCAGATACATAGGCAGCAGAGGATGGCCTTGTTGGACATCAAAGGGAGGAGAGGCCCCTGCTCCTGAAAAGGCTAGATGGAGTAGTATAAGTGAATACCAGGACAGGGAAGCTGGAGGGGGTTGATTGGAGAACAGAGTGAGGGGAAATGGCTTATGGGACTTTTTGGGGGGAGGACCAGGAAAGGGGAAATCATTTGAAGTATAAACAAAGAATATATCTAATAAAAAAGAAGAAAAAAATAAAAAGTTAAGGTAAATATGGGTTAATAAAGGGAATAAAATAAAAAGCATTCAAGATAAATAAAAAAACATTAAATATTGAAAGGAATTAAGAAGTTAGAGGGTTCTCTGGTAATATTCTGCTAAACAAACCAATACGTTGAATAATTAGGTTCAAGAATACTCCAGGAGGCAGTAAAATGTATAAAGAAAACAGAAAAAAATGAAAAAAATATATGTAAGGGAAATGGGAAGTTGAAAATTCAACATTCGTTAATGGAAGTCCCGGTTAAAATATTGAAGAAGGTAATATCTGAGTAAGGAACAGTCAAAGATTCTGAGAGCTAAGGAAATCTGCAAGCAGAGATGAGAAGGGTTCACAACACTGTGGATAAGGGATGAAGAGACTTACGAATAGAACAAAAATGAGGTTTCATTACAAAGAAAGCTCAAAATGGAGTTTTACAAGTTTCCTGAAGAAAACAGCTTATGTTAACAAAAAAGTATGTGTCAAAAACAGGAGACATTTAACTGAAAATGTATGGCCATCAAAGCCAGCATTTAAGAAAACTAAATGGGTTTTTAGAGTGCCAAAGGCTCCACTATTATATCAAATTTACCATCTTTGAGAAGAGTTTTGAATATGACTGCATCAGAAAGAACCAAATGGAAAACTCAAAAATACAAATAAAGGCTTAACCACATTAATTGATTACTAACATTTATGCACAATTATAAAGTAATATGTGCTTTTTCTTTAATCCATGTATATACTGAATAACAAGCTGATCTCTGAAAGTTAGAGACTAGCCCGATCTACATAGTGAGATCCAGGACAGCCAGATCTGTAGATTGAGACCCTGTTTTATAGTATCTTTATTTAAATAATACCAACAGGTGAATAGATAAGGAAATATGTATTAGAACAAAATTGTGAAATTGGGTTACGTTATCTACTTCCTTCCCATTAGTAACATTAAAGCTGGGGTTTGCAATAACTAATGGATGCTATATTATTAGCCACGGCCTGGAGTAATGACTCAGCTGCTAAGAGAACTTACTGTTTTAATAGCTTAGAACTCGAAGGACCAATATTTAACAGAGGCTCACAAACATCTGTAAATCCTGTTCCAGAGGATCCAACATCCTCCTCTGGCCCCCATGGGTACCCACATACATATGACATAAATATACATATACACAAATAAAAATAATACTGAATCCTTAAGTAGAAATGAAAAAAATCATCAATATCTGTTTAAGCCATTGAGTATTGCTGGTATTCTGTCTAAGCTCCACCCCACACCTACCTGGCAATAGCCTAGTATGCCCCACCCCAGAGATCTGGCCCTCTATAAGAGGGGCTACTTGCCCCTCCTCTCCCTCTTTGCTCTCTGCTCTCCCACATACTCTCACCTCTCTGCCCCTTGGGCTCTCCTCCCCCACTCCATGTGGTCATGGCCAGCCTCCAGTCCACTTCCCTACTCTGAATAAACTCTATTCTATACCATGCCTGTGTGTGTGTGGTCCATCAAGGGGAAGAAGTGCCTGGACAGGGGCCTGCCTGGGCACCCCCTTCCCCCACACAGTTGTGCCACACTCCCTTAACCCCCATCCTCTCTTTTTAAGCCCTCACAAGTATTCCTAAGAACATATGAAGGAATGGTCATTCAGTCAAAGGGTGCCAAGAAATATTCTGACAGTATTTCTTTCTCTTCTTAGGTGATAAAATAGAAAATCTAAACAAGACACTAGAAAACTTATATAGAATGTTCATGTTACTTGAACAGAAATATTTAACAAAAAATAGCTTATGATTTACAAAATGCAAACTTTCCTTGGTCTGTTTATGAAAGTAATGAACATTAATGAATCTTCTAGGAAAGGTATAGACTCTTCTGTCTTTGTTAGAGAACTCTTTCAGATATCCAAAAAATAAATAATATTTATTCATTACAATAACCCTGAAGCAAAGGAGAAATGAGGGCAGACTTCTGGATATTGTTGATGAAGCCAATGAAACTTTGTTATACATTTCCACCAAAATTCCTAGGGAAAATATGATCATGTGCCATAGCCCACAAATAAAGGTTAAAATATTACTGAATGACACATTAACAAGCCACCTGTGGTGGTCTAAATAAGAATGCCCCTACTCCCCTTGGCATATATATTTGAATGTTTGCTGATTAGGTAGTGGCAGAACTGTGCAGGCTTAGGAGGTATGTTGGAGTCAGTGTGGCCCTGATGGAGGATGTTTGTCCCCTGATCTGGTACCTGGAGTTTTAAATGTTCAAGCCAAGCCCAGTGTCTCATTCTTTCTGTTGCCTGCAGATCCAGATGTAGAACTCAACATCATGTGTGCCTGTGCCCCTCTATGCTTCCCACCATTGATAATAATAGGCTAAATCTCTGAACCATAAACCAGCCCAAATTAAACATTTTCCCTTATAAGAGTTGTGGTTATCATGTGTCTTCCTGTCGAATGTTGACTAAGACACCATCCATTGGTTTCTGAAAAGAATAAGAGGGCATGAATTCATTCCAGGAGTTCAGATTAAATCTATGACCCCCCCAGGAGAGAATTGTTGCTCAGACAAAAGGTCAATGGCTGGGAAGTCATGGGTCCTTGTGGGGGAGGGAGAACCTCCTACTGTTGTTTTGCTAAATCTATGTGTTGTCACCCTTTCTTCTTAGCCTTGGTCTGAAAAGCTTCTATTAGCAGTGAATGATACTTAGTGAAGACACTACTAAATTGTTAAAATGCTGAGATTAAATAGCCTTTGGGTGTTCAGCCTTAATCTAAGCATCTATATTCCATCAAGTCTCATAGGAGACATGAAAAGGGCAGAGACTGAGTATGAAATAGGAAAGATGTGTAGAAATATGTGAAATGCTTTCTTCTCAACATGGCAACACCATTACACTTCTAACCTCAGTGTAGCTATGGTTCTTTCCAAAAAGCCTATAGATGATTAAACCTACCAACAGCCCAGAGGAAAGCAGTATTTGGAGAAGGTAATGATTAAGAAGTATTCTTACTCCATCTTATTCCCTGGATTTCTTTTAGACAGGACAGGACAAATTTTGGGTCAAAAATTGTGTGGGTTGGTGTTCCTATTACTGGGAATACAATATGACTATACAAGAAGTGGCCTCCTTAGGTTCCATGTCCCACACAGTTAGACATCTCAGCTAAGGTCACCTCATTGAATCCTGATATACTCTCACAGCTCAGGTCTCTGGACTTCTTAAATATTTCCTCCACATTCACACCTCTGGCAGCTACAGATTTCCATTCATTCTCCTAGCCCAATGGGTCTCTCTCTCATGTCTCTCTGAACACAACATCTGCTCCCACCTACTCCCCTCCCTCTCCCACCCATTTTTCTCCCTCCCTCTGCTTCTATGACTTATTTTTCCCCTTTTCAGTGATTCAGGCATCCTCTCATGGGTCTTCATTCTTGTATAATTTCTTTGGGTCTGTGGAGTGTAACATGGATATCCTGTGCTTTATGCCTAATATTCACTTGTATCAGTGATTACATTACATCCATATCCTTTTGGGTCTGGAATGGCCAACTAATAACTGGATCGACTTGAAACCCATCCCAAGGGCAAATACCAATTGCTGCCACTACCACTGATGCTCTGTTATGCTTGCAGACAAGAGCCTAGCATAACTGTCCTTTGAGAGACTCGACACAGCAGCTGACTAAAACAGATCCAGTTACCCACAGCTAAACATTGGACAGAGGATGGGGACCCTTATGGAAGTGTTTGGGATAGTATTGAAGGCTCTGAAGGGGATGGAAACCCAACATGAAGACCAACAGAGCCAACTAACCTGGACACCTGGGTGTTCTCAGAGACTGAGTGACTCAACCAAAGAACACACATAGGCTAGAACGAGGCCTCCAAGACATATGTAGCAGACATGCAGCTCAGGCTTCACGAGATCCTCCAACAACTGGAGCCAAGGCTCTCCCTAAAGCTGTAGCCTGGCTATGATATCCATTCCCTAAAAGGGCTGCCTCATCCTCACTGGAAAAGTATGTGCCTACAATGCAAGAGACTTGATTTGTAAGGATAGGTAGATACTTTGGGGAGTACCCATTCAGAGAAGAGGAGGAGGGAGATGGGAAAAGGTCTCTATGAGGAGGACATTGAGAAGAGGGCAGCATTGGATATAAATAAATAAATAAATATAATTCTTTAAACAAAGCATTATAATATTGATGAAATTATCTAAATACAAGATTGCATAATATATAACACATTTCATAAATACAAAGAGGTTCTAAAAATATAGTGATCAAGATAATTGAATACAATCGACAATTATTACAGAGAGAAATAATATGTTAAGAGATTCAATATTATAGTTCACAGAGTAACCTAACCAATTTCTTTTCCAAAATTGGATTAAGAATATTATAAATATATGAGTCTTACATAATGTTAAATACCTGTCAAATGTTCAAGTTCAACTCCCATTTTGCAATATTTTTTGATGCTTGAAAAACCAAGAGCTGTTTCAGTCCCATGAAAACAACAACACAAAAATTGTCCAATGCTGGTAAAGGCTGGCAAGGCCTAGAAAGAATAGGTACCAATATTGTGAAAAAGAATCATATTATTAGTGGTTTCTGCTCTATAAATGTGATGACAACTTGCATTATTAGTAGCCAAAAACACTTCCTTTTACATAAAGAGTAAGAAAAGACAAATTGTTAGTCTGTGCCCAGCAATATTTTAAATGTACAGATACAAAGCATTCTACATCCAAAAACTATGACCCAGAAATAAGTGGAAGTCAAGAAAAAAAATTATTTTTAACTAAGATGCTTATAATAGGATTGTAACATGATATTTTTTAAAAAGGCAAAATATAGCAATAACACAATGGAATATTCTAGAGCCATGTTTTTTAAAAGGGTTTTTCTTTAATTGTGCATGGTGTGTATGTATGTGTGTGTGTGTGTGTGTGTGTGTGTGTTTGTGTGTACATGAGGGCATATGCACATGAAGGAGAGACAAGATTACAGTATAAGCTCCTCTGGCCGCTACATTTATAGGGAATCAAACACAGGTCTTCTGTAAGAATAGGCTGAGATATCTCTCCATCTCCCTGATATCCTATATTGAAAGTGAAGTAACAACAATAGGAGAAACTTTATGTTGCAAAGTTTGATGTAACCACATTGAAAAAAAAATAGAAGAAAGCTAGCTGAGCATCAGGATTCATTTTTGCCTGTATCCTGATTGTGGTTACAGCATAAACAATTGTCTCAGGGTCCTGCTGCCATGTTTTTCCCACCATGATGGACTGTCCCATTAAACTGTGAGCTAAAATAAGCCCTCCCACGGTAGAGATACTTTTATCAGGTATTTCATCGCAGCAATTAGAAAAGTAGTTGCTGTCCTCCTTAGGAAACAATGCTGAAGGTCACTGTGGTGTCTTGAATAAAACTGGCCCAGATAGGTTCATAGGGAGTGGCACTATTGGGAGGAGTGGCCTTGCTAGAGTAAGTGTATCACTGAGGGTGGACTGTAGGGTTTCAAATGCTCAAGACAGACCTAGTCTCTCTCTCTCTCTCTCTCTCTCTCTCTCTCTCTCTCTCTCTCTCTCTCTCTCTCTCTCTCTCTGCTGCTGCTGGAAGTTTCAGATGTAGAACTCTGAGTACCTCTCCAACATGACTGACTGAAAGGCTGCCGCCATGCTTCTCACCATGGTTATTATAATGGACTTAACCTTGTAACTGTAAGCCAGACCCAATTAAATGTTTTCCTTTTTGAGAGTTGCCATGGTTATGGTATCTCTTCCCAGCAATAGGAACTTTCACTAAGACAGTCACTATACTTGCACAAAGTGACAGAGAAAAGTAATAGATGATCAATGCAATAAAAAAAAAAAAAACAAAGGGAGTTGACATATTTCAACTGCACTCAGCCTCTTCCACCCTCCTCCTATAAAAGTGACTAAGTTACCTTTCTTCTAATCCTGTAAACACTGGTCTGAAAATGCATTCACAACAGAATTGACTAATAGTTTATTCCCCAGTCACTAGATTTGTTTGATTTCTTTCCTCAAAGCCTTTCTGGATGGAACTTTCCAAACCTTCCCAACTCCTCACAGTGGTTGGTACCTTCTAGAACAAACAAGTCCAATCTTTTGATATTGCAGCCTGGGGCTATCATCTACAAACTGCTCACCTGAGTACCATAGTGCCATCAAGCTGCCGAAAGATGAGGAAGACATCTTGTCATGTTTTTAGTTTAGAACTTAATGTTAGGGCTTATGTATGTCTGGAGGTCATCACAGGTCATCCCTAACCTTGCAACCAATGGCAACCACAGCTGTGCTTTACCAGATTTATGTCAAAAGTCACTCTATTACTTAATGTTAACGAATGATACCTGTTTCATGATTAAGAACATATTTGCAGATGGAGAAATTAGTCCATAGGTGAAACATTCCATGCAAGGATGAGAGCATTGATTTTCAAAACCTACAAGGAAGACAAACATTTAGCCCAAGTCTCTAGTTCTCCTACACAGAGATGAAGGCCAGAGACAAAGGACTCTGCAAGCTTCCAACCACCTACCCTGGCAACTGCTTCAGTAAACAACAAACAGACCAGGTTCAAATATGATAAAAGTGAAGACTGACATCCAAGTTTGTCCTCTTACCTGCCCATGTGCTCTGCTGCATTCACACACATTAATGCACAAACATATATAAGCACATCATTCATGCCCACAAATAAAGATATATTAATAAAATAGTGTTGAATATTGAAGAAACTTCAAGAATGAGCACATATTAGAATCCAGTGACATTAAGTACCATTGACTGACATGTTCTCTATTAAGTTAAAGTTGGATAAATGTCTCAGTATTTTATATGACCTGGGTTCAGTTTCTGGAACCTACATGGTAGTCCATAAAACTGGCCATAATTCTAGTTCTATAGGTTCTGCTACAGCGCCTTCTACTGGCCTCCAAGAACACTACACTGGCACATGTTGTCCATAAACACCTGTAAGGAAGCACTTATATATATAATAAAGACTACATGAAGATAATGAAATATTCTGTGTGTCCATATGCTTCTTACTATTTATGCAGCTCCTTTAGGATAAAGGTGGTGAAATAATCTTTCCACCAATTTGTAACATACAAGGAATAATTTATTTCCTGGTAATATCTGGTTAATTTATGAAAAGCATTGGGGAGGTGACATTGCACTGAGAGCCTCA
This sequence comes from Apodemus sylvaticus, assembly GCF_947179515.1. Classification (NCBI taxonomy): domain Eukaryota; kingdom Metazoa; phylum Chordata; class Mammalia; order Rodentia; family Muridae; genus Apodemus; species Apodemus sylvaticus. The sequence continues at coordinate 30,793,353 of NC_067483.1, forward strand.
TCTGCATAGCTGTTTATGCTCTAGAAGTAAATAGCATCACTTTGATTGAGGATAGCCAAAAGTTAAGGGTCAACAAATAACATCTAAAGCATTCCACGAATGTCCTGAGAGTTAATACTTGACCATGAGAATGGTCCCTAAGAACGGTCTCACCCATAGAGTTGAGAGTGGCTGCATGATGCCCATATCTTGCACATCATAGGCTTCCAGAGAACACCTAACTTCAAGCTTAGTTAACCCTGAGATTTCACCGTACACCAGTCAGAATGGCTAAGGTCAAAAACTCAAGAGACAGCAGGTGTTGGCGAGGATGTGGAGAAAGAGGAACACTCCTCCACTGCTGGTGGGGATGTAAGATGGTACAACCACTGTGGAAATCAGTCTGGAGGTTCCTCAGAAAACTGGACATGAGACTTCCAGAGGACCCTGCTATACCTCTCCTGGGCATATACCCAAAGGATTCCCCGGCATGCAATAAAGACACATGCTCCATTATGTTCATAGCAGCCTTATTTATAATAGCCAGAAGCTGGAAAGAACCCAGATGCCCCTCAAAGGAGGAATGGATACAGAAAATGTGGTATATTTACACAATGGAATACTACTCAGCAATTAGAAACAATGAATTCACAAAATATTTAGGCAAATGGTTTGATCTGGAAAATATCATCCTAAGTGAGGTAACCCAATCACAAAAGAATACACATGGAATGCAATCTCTGATAAGTGGATATTAATTAGCCCAGAAGCTCTGAATACCCAAGGCACAAATTGCATAACAAATGACTCCCATGAAGAAGTATGGAGAGGGTCCTGATCCTGGAAAGGATTGATCTAGCATGGGAAGGGAATATAAAGACAGAGAAAAAGGAGGGAGGTGATTGGAGAAGAGATGGAGAGAAGAAGGTTTATGGGACATTTGGGGAGGGGGGATCCGGGAAAGGGGAAATCATTTGTAATGTAAACAAAGAATATAGAAAATAAAAATATTAAAAGAAAAAAGAAAAAAGAAACAAGGGATACACTAGTTGTGTTTCCATTTAGCACTTTTACAATTAAACCCTTCCTAACTGGTCAATAGAACAATTTCCTGGACGGGAAAAACTGTAGTAAAGTGATTTAGCACTGGGTGTGGGGCCTTGTTTGGGAACTATGGAGAGGGACAATGGAGCTGACAATGGGGCCTCTGTGAAATACAGCCTATGAACAGATGAATAAGGATGTGTCTAGAAAACTTAATTAGTGCCTGGGAAGACAAATTTATGAAAAATTACACCTTTGAATCATGTTAAGAGGCCAGAAACTAGAGTGTCCTGGCAGAATAAAATGTGTGTGGCACAGATATAAACAGCAGTCACAGGACATCTCAGTACTACCCCCTAAATGGCTATGTCAACATGACAGTTTACTTTATCATTTAATGCTATATTATCAAAGTGTGGCATTTTAATTTTTTCTTCCTAACTGATATTCCCTCTGAATGAGGTAAAAACCTTGCTTGAGATCTTGATCTTGGATTCATTGTGCAGGGCACTGGCAGAACCTAGGCAAACATGGAGGAATCTCATTAAAATACATTTTCTTCCTTACTGGTCTTATGGAGATTCTATTATTTACAAATAAACTGATTGCCACAACACTACGCTAGCTTCAAAAAAATGTTCATTTCAGAGCAACCTTTTTTTCAGTGTCTTTGGATGTCAAATTTGGTATTGTTTTCTTTCTCTCAGCCCTAGCCAGATGCATTCTGTTTGCTCTTATAATACATCGTGTATCTAGACTCACAGTGATCAGCATATTGACCTAAATATAACAAGATAGGCTGACTACACAAAGGGTTGGGTGTCAAACAGCTGGATGAGCTTCACAGTGCAAGAGCAATTACTAAGAACTTCACAATGTTGTCTCAAAAGGCTGGATCTAGAAAACAAGGATTAGGTTGCACATTAACCTCTGACTATTCTTTACTTTCACACTGGGAGCACCTGAAGAATAATTGTTTACATGTGTATAAGGAGGTTTCACACAATGGTTAGGATTACAAGTTTGCAGAAGCCAACAGAAGAGCTGAAGAGGTGGCTCAACAGGTAAAAGTTTCTTGCTGCTCTTCCAGAAGACCAGAGTTTGGCTCCCAGCAATCTTGTTGGGTGATATACAATCACCTGTAACTCTGACCCCAGGAGACCCAACTACAGAAACTGCTCATTTGTAGATGTATATACACTGAGATACACACACATGCAAAGGTAAAACATTTTTTTAAGCAGATGAGAATGTGCTTAAACAAGGTGAATTAAGTGAATGCCTCGAGAGGCAAGGAAAAGTGTACTTAAGGATGCGTGTACCCCAAGGAGACAACTGGAGCTTCTATTTCAGATCTACTGCAGATTCCTGTGCCTCTGCCTGTAATAGAAATATGTTAGGGATAATCTAGATTGGAACTGTAGTGGCTATTCCTGGTTGTCAACTTGACTATATCTGGAATGAACTACAATCTAGAATTGGAAGGCTCACCTATGATCCTAATCTGGAGGCTCAGAGATATAAGTTTCTGACCTGGATCTTGGCATCGATATCTTGGAGCACAGTGGCTATGAATTTCAGAAGATTAGGACAAGGAGATCTGCGAGTTCAAGATCATCTGGGATTAAAGGCATGGAGGCACATGCCTTTAATCTGTGCCACACCCTCTGCTGGAGACCCACAAGCCTGTAATCTGGGCCACACCCTCTGTTGGAGACCTACAGCCTTTAATCTGGGCTACACCCTCTGCTGGAGATATATAAGGACATTGGAAGAAGGAAGATTTACTCACTCTTCCTTGTCTGCTTGCCTCATGGGACTGAGCAACTGCTAGATCCTTGAACTTCCATCCACAGCTGCTGCTGACCATTGTTGGAGAGTTGGACTATAGACTGTAAGTCATCGACAAATTCCCTAACTATATAAAGACTATCCATATGTTCTGTGACTCTAGAGAACTCAAACTAATACAGAAGTCAAGGTTTTTTTGGTAAAAAAATATTTGAGGACAGGAGGCAGGAAAGATAATTACAGAAACCTTCTAAGGAATATTAACATAAGTTCCATGAATAATAGACAAATAAGAACGTGAAGTCCTTTCTTCAAAATTAAAATAAATGTCTGAATTAGATTAATTATTGTTCGATATCAGTAAAAATTAATCCTGGCTCTTGAGTATATCTTCGAATTTTCATTGTCTTAAACTATAAATAACACCTGAAGGTTGATATGAAATTGCTGAATAAGAAGAGCTTCTGCTGTCTGATATTCATAACTTCTATTGAAGTTTAAGAAACTTAACCAGCATGAAATAGGAATTGGACTAAAAGTGTAGAAAAATTTTAGTATATTGAAAAAGTACTACATAAATTAACAATATGAGAGTAAAATTATGGTGAGGAAATGCTCAGACAATGAAAAAGCATTGTAGAAGTAAATAAAGCAATTTCTTAACCACACATCTCAATGTAGTCTAAATCAGTGGTTCTCAGCCTGTGAATGATGACCCCTTTGAGGTTACATATCAGATATCCTCCATATCAGGTATTTACATTATGATTCATAACAATAGCAAAATTACAGTCATGAAGTAGCAACAAAATCATTGTATAGTTCTACAACATGAGGGACTGTGCTAAACTGTATTAAAGTGGCACAGCATTAGGAAGGTTGAGAACCACTGTATAGATAGATGCACATGTATTTCAGGACCCACAATCAACTCTATGAGACAAAAAACATAGACTACAAAGGAAGTCACAAAAACTTTAAAAATATATGAATGAATAATTATTTATATTTTGACCACCATAGGTAAATAGGTCCAAAACAAATACATTCCACCATATTATTGATAGTGTTCATTAAATTGAAACAAATGTATATACAATTCTACCTTAGAAAATGAGGCAACTGAAATACATTTATAATAAATCACACTCCTTTCAGCAATAGATCCAGGGATTTCATGAATTTGTGCCTGGCTGGTGTTGTCCTCAAGAGGAAATAAAAGCTGCATAAGCACCTTTGAACTCAGACACTCTATGTGCCTTGTAAGGCTGGAAAATGATTAGTGCAGACAAAGATTGATGTGAAAGTATTTGTGGTGTTCTGTTGCCAATGGGGAAAGCACGTATCTGCTAAGCGATTGTTTACACTTACTTAAGTATATGATCCTGCAAAGTCTTATTTTAGCAAAAATCAGCTCACATGAAGTACACACACCAACAAACTTTTTATATTATCAGGAAATGTAATTTTAAAAGTATAAAATATTAAAGCAATTTTGTTAGAATAGATGATAACATTATCTATGAAACAGAGGCCACACATAATGTAGATGACATGCTGACTTTAATTATCTTTCCACACATAGACATGTTTTACATTACCAGTGGAATTGGGCATTGTTTGGAAACATTTGAATTTAGAGTCCCTACATCATTTAAATAGGAAATATGTATGACTAGATTTGCAGCCAAGTTCCCTGCTTCAAAATCTACTGTACATCATGGTGTTTCTATGCCCAAGCCACCCCTTAGAATGACAGAGAACTGCAGAAAATAAATATCTTTTCAGAAGATCTTCATTCTCAAAAGACTAATAAATATCTTGGGGATACTGATACAAGAGACTTAAATTTGCTTGTCTTGATGTGAAAGTAGGACATTCGCAAACTTGTTTTCCCATAAAATTCAGAAACAACTGCTTTGAATTTTAGATTGACAAGCCATAGGATCCAGAAAATTTTAGGTGGTTCACTTAGAGAGACAATCTGAAAACATTTACCATACATATATACATATATGACATACACATATAGTTCTACACACATCACACACTATCTATACACATAAATAAACCACACTAATATAAGCACACCACAAACATAACATATATAACATATCATGAATTATATATAAACTACATACACATGCCACAAACCTATGCATCATACAGAAATATCCATCTCCCACAGTACATTTATACAAACACATTGCAGAAATATTCTATTCATCACATATGTACCATACCCACAATATATACTATACATCATGTACATTTACTGTACACTCTCCCCACACACATAGCACATACACATCATCCAGATGTGTACACAAGATCAGAAACACAAAACACCTACACACACACACATACAAACATATCCTATACATCAAACCACATATGCATACTACACATCCCTTATCCCATATAAATGACACATAGAGAGAACACACAGATAATACATTCACACTTCATAAGGCATCACACGCATACATATCATATGCACACAGACTGCATACACAGCACTAGACAAGCAGCCCAATGTATTACTTCTGATTGACAAAATGATTGAATTAGCCTAAGCTTTCAAAGCAGACACCAAATTGCAATCACAGTACCTATGAGAAAATGATTCAAATTTAGATAGCACTGCTGAGGAAAGATGATTCCATGGAGGGACAGCAAATCTTACCTAGGATTCTGATGGATTGAAATTGCAGGGGTGTACATTTACAATAACCTTGTTCAATACAAATCCAATACAGCATACATTTAAGTGTTTAATGGGCACATTAGGGCTGGAAGAACTTTGAGACAGAGGGAGTGGACGTGGGCTGGCAGCAGGTAAAGGGACCACAGTAAAAGGGAGGCTTAAGAGGTCTCTGGAATGGAGAGAGAGTCTAGGTTTAAAGGCATGCCAATGATGTATATTTCTGAGTTTAGGGAAGAATAACAACCAGGAAAGTAAAGCATCATTTTGATAGGATAGTGGGGAGAAAGAGAAGAGAAACACTGATAACTAGCGATGCGGAATGGAAATTGTTTAGTGGTAAAATTGATGAAGGACAAGGGTCTGAGTCCAAACCTAGAAACTGCAAAATAAACAAACATGCACACAATGAACAACAGCAATAACAACAAACACCAGATATGCTTGGGCATACTAACAATACCAGCACTAGAGGGGAATAAACAGTGGATCCTGAGGCTTGTTAGCCAGGCTGCCTACTTGGTGATTTTTATGGTTGATATCTGGCCTACACCTGGTCACACACATAAAATACACATACCTGAACAAATACATTTACATACTGTACTGGCTGGCTTTGTGTGTCAACTTGACACAGACTGGAGTTATCACAGAGAAAGGAGCTTCAGTTGGGGAAGTGCCCCCATGAGATCCAGCTGTGGGACATTTTCTCAATTAGTGATCGAGGTGGGAGGGCCCCTTGTGGGTGGTTCCACCTCTGGGCTGGTATTCTTTGGTTCTATAAGAGAGCAGGCTGAGCAAGCCAGGGGAAGCAAGCCAGTAAGGAACATCTCTCCATGGCCTCTGCATCAGCTCCTGCTTCCTAACCTGCTTGAGTTCCAGTCCTGACTTCCTTTTGTGATGAACAGCAATACAGAAGTGTAGGCTGAATAAACCCTGTCCTCCCCAACTTGCTTCTTGGTCAGGATGTTTGTGCAGGAATAGAAACACTGACTAAGACACATATATAAGTGGATTACACACATATATATTATATGAACAATCTCTCTCTCTCTCTCTCTCTCTCACACACACACACACACACACACACACGCACACACACACACACACACAAACACACACATTTGAGGGACATAGGTACTCCTGTCTTTAGATATATACGAGTGAGACTGTTGAGTTACAGGACAGATATGTGTCCTCCTTCTAGACTGCAACTCTGTGCAGTAATTCTCAAAATTTAGAGTTTCAGAGTCACATCCAGGGAAAATAAAAACATGGAGAGTTGGGTCTCATGCCTGAAATTTCTGGTTTCTGTATTCAAAATGCTAAACATGTTTTCACTTTCCAGATCAACACAGTTGAAGAACTGGCAACATTTTCTTGGGATCCACTATTGATATTCCAGAGATAATATTACTTCACAGTAAGCAGTCCTGTGCTGAGTCCATCTTACTTTAATACAGCAAACAAAGGTATGTTAGGCTGCATTCATAGAGTTCATTGATTGCTTTTTAGTATAAATACACTCACACAATATTTGAATGAATATTTGAATATGAATGTGTGTTTGTGTGTATATAATTATACTAAAAATGTCATTTACCTGAAATACAAGTATAAGCAAACATAATATCAGGAACCATGGACATCATCATTAGTTTTCTCTTTCATACCAGACTTTGATACACAGATTCCATAAGTTATTACTTGGAGAAGCAGTTAGGAAATGGCACTCTAAGTTCCACACATGTTCTATTTTACAAATAATGATGGGTTCTCTGTTGTCCCTGTTCCCAGTCTTGAGTGAGACAGAGCCATAAATGCCAAGGCTGCTGTTCAGGGTCTGCTATGGACGTTCGCGCATGTATTGACACATTAGCCTATTTGAAAATGTGAGTCTCCTTAGCTGCAGAGGTAAAAGAAATTGCCGCAACATTTATTATTACCTTGTGCTCCATCTGCTTCTCCATCTCAACTCAGCTGCCTTTCAAACCTGACCTAACTGTTTAAGGGGCCAGCTGACTCCTCCAGGGGTGTGATTCTGAATTAAGTCCTGTTCCAGGGAGGGCAGGCAGGAAAACACATGGCTTGCTTTTTTATTTTTTTTAACCCACAGGAGGAAAGTACATTTTACATCTACAAATTAGTTTTTTATATTCCAGAGGTATAACCACCGTTGGCACTTTCCTGTGGCTGTCTCTAGTCTAGGAGTCCAGGGCCAGGCCAGGTGAATGACCTGCATCCTGTGTACAGCCACTTGCTCCAGGGAAGGGCTTCTGGGGTTTCATCTGACTTCTGAAATGTCAGCAGTCACCCCAGCTGTGTGGCTTTTAAGAGTTTAACATAGACCTTTGCACGTCTAAGTGTCTCTAATAGATAAAACTGCCTTATTATCAACTTGTTCAGAGTTTAAGAACATTCAGTGGTGGTCAGGGAGATCATTGCAAATGCAAACTCAGCATTCAGAACATGTACAACGGCACAGACCTTTTATGTTAATGGTTACATTGACTGTGTGTCAGGATCCCTAAAAGAGAAACCCTCTAATTCTTGAGCCTGTTATGAGGAAGGTCCTTGACTGGGCAAGGTGAGGTGAGAAGAGCCCTTGTGTGGGCATCGTAATCTGTGGAGTCTTTGATTGAGCCCAACATACACCTCTGTCTGAGCAGCTGCCCCTCCCTCCTGCTACCTTGACACCCCCACCATGAAGTAACATACCCTCATCCAATGAGCCAAAATAAACCCTTCTTTCTTTAGCTTGCTTTTGTTTGCTATGTTGTCACGACAGTGAGAAAAGAGACTAATTCAGCACAGAAGGAGTGTCTCTGCTCCTTACTTCTGGACACAGTTGAATAAATACATAAAAGGACCTGGAAAGAAAAGGAAGAGGCTAGAAATCCAAACAAGTTTTTGTTTATTCTGAGAATTCTGTATGGGAAGGCTGAACTAGAACCCTCTGATTCTGGCTCAACTCTGCAGTTCTACCCTGATCATTGCATTGTGATATCTATCAGCTCCAAGACAAGCTGTATGCTCTAGAGCTCAAAAGTGTGGGAAGTATTCACTGTGAATGCACTGTACACTAGAAAGCCTGTGGGATGGCAGAACAATTTCTCTGAATATACCAACAGGTCTTAGATTGAGTTAAGGGCACATTAAATGCTTTCAGTCTTATATTGAAAGGCAGTCTCCCCTTAAAGGTCCTCTCCACAAAGGTTAGTATGGTGTTTGGCACATCACCCCGACACAGAGCTAGTGCCTGAGCTATCTCCCCTGCCCACTTCTCTCTCCACCCTTGCACAATAGATCTTTGTAAGCTTGCCTCTTTAGAGTTGGTTTGAACCCTCAATAGGTATATGCTATTAGCAGAATTTGTCATGTTCCTGTGAAGTAATGTGGATGTTGTTGTTGTTGGTGGTGGTGGTGATGGTGGTGGTGGTGGTGGTGGTGGTGGTGGTGGTGGTGGTGGTGGTTTTCACTTATGTACAGTTCTCAACCAGTGGGTTACAACTGTTGGGAAAATACATATTTTCTTCAGATAGTCTTAGGAACTGAGACACTGCTTGGAAGCAAAATTCCATTTATGAAGTGACAAGAAAATCCTTTTTATAGTTGGGGGTCACCATAATACTAGGAACTCTATTAAAGGGTAATATCATTAGGAAGGATGAGAACCACAGGTTAGGTAACCAAACCCAGACAAGAAATGCAAAGTGAAGAATTCTCATGTAGCTGCAGAGAAAAGCACTAATCTGTCTATTGGTTTTAAACACCACTTGCTAAAAGTCATGTCAAGAACTCAGCCTGACTGAAAAACCAAACTGTGTCTAGGAAAAGAGATAAATTCTTTTCCCTTTTGCATTAGCCTTGGTGTTGAGAGTGTTCCCTGCCTGGTCTAGGCCAGGCTTGTTTAGTGGTTATTAAAATCACTACCTCTAACAATCTCTCAGGATGTGCTAAGGAAGGATCTTGTTTTGAGCAAGTGATCTGCATCCATATTAAATTCTGGCAAGCCATGAGATTCAACAACAACAACAACAACTAACCCCAAAGGATTAAAATTAAGATTACTCTTTCAGAGCCTGATTTCATTGTTTGATATTTTATGTTGTTTCCTTGAGGGGCTAGATGTATGCAATGGAGACATATCCCCAGGGTAAGTGAAGGGTGAATGGTGTGTCTGTGCTCTCAGAACAGGCTTAATCTCTTTCATGAAACACATACTGCTCTTGCCCTGGTAGAATGTTAATCCTTGTTGATAAGGTTCTTAAGGTCTCCTGGTTATCTTCTTTTCTCTATATGTTCATGTTTCTTTAAGATATCTTTCCCCCTTGAAGCAAGAGACCTTATGTTAACTAGGTATGGCCACTAACTGGAATGTAGAAATCTGGTATTGGATCAACTCAGTGCCAGGTTGGGCTAATTTTTAGAAAAAAAAAATATCAGTCAGTTTCTTCTTAATGATTGGAAATGGCTGAGAGGTTTCTACTGCGCATGAGAGGAGCCAAAAAAAGCAAGAAAGTTAGGAGGGCAGTTATTTGCACTTATTTTCAACAAAGTTAATTAGAAAGTAAATAACATTTTCAGACATTAGACCTAAATCACAAAGAACAACTAAAGAAAATACAAAGCCAGATATTATCTAAGCTTTAGTTATTGAGCTCACAACTACATCAAGAAACTGGTCAAGGAAACCCTACATTGCTGCGAAAAATATTGTAAATCATATAGCCAGTAAGAGAATTATTACAGAATATATTACATCTTAAGACTACACTTGATCTTAGCCAAAAGGCCGAGAAATGATATATTACATCTTAATACAATATAAACTGACTCTGGCGAGACAACCCAGCAGTAAAGAGCATTTGTTGCTTTTCCAGAGAACCTGCTTTCAGTTACCAAGTCCTAAGGTGGATGTTTCACAATCATCTATAACCTTAAATCTCCTCCTATGTCTTCCAGAGCGACACACACACACTCAGAGTCCTTTTTTTCTGTCTTTTGGGCAAAGGTTCAGATTTCCACTTCTCAAGGCACAAAGATGCAATTTGATCTTAATTTCATAAAAAGATCTTCAACATTGCTTGTCACTAGAGCATGGAAATCAGAAGCTCCCGCCCAACAACAAAGCTATGATCAAACAGAAAACCTATAGTAAGGTTTGGTGAGATTACAAGGAACATGGCAGCCTCGTACATTACAGGTGGATTGTAAGGATGGTGTAGATCCCTGAGGAAATAGATAACAGTTACTAATATCACCAAAGGTAGAGTCATCACAGGGTTCAATAATTCTGATCTTAGGTATATTTCAAAGAAAGGAAAATCCACATCCGCACAAAAGCCTGCATGGTTCTCACAGCATTAGTCATGTACTAAAAAAATTACAAATAACCTAAATGCTCTTTAAATGATCTCTACAAAATTCGGTGGATCACCTCCCCCAAGTCGAGAAGAGCTTAGTCATTTTTTTTTAAAAGATGTATTGGTACATGGGACTTTACCTGGAAAGATATGCTACCTAAAGCCAGTTATGAAAGACCACACAGGACAAGACCCAGTCACATAAAGTTGTCAAAAATCTAGAGACAGACAAAAGTCAGTGCTTTTCCACAGTGAGAGGGATTGAGGGTAATTAAGTAGGTACATTGATTCTTTTCTAAATGTCGACAATCTTGTACAACATCCTGACAGTATACGAAACTCCAAGTTTCACACTGCAAGTAAAAAAGATATATTATAGAATGCACCTTTTATATTTTAAAAAATTATTTCAATGATTCTGAGAGAATGCATGCACCATGATGCACACACATGTGTGAGGGTCAGAGGACAACTTTCTGAGTTTCTTCCATCTGAATCTCAGTGATTGTATACAGCTCATCAGGGTGGGCATCAAACACATTTACTCGCTGATTTCCAGCCCCACTAAACAGAGTTATTTCAAAACTTGAATAGTAAATTATACATTATGTAATGTGTGTACAAGTGTGTTCTCACAGCTTTGAAAGTTAGATAGCAGGAAGGACCAGTTTGAGATTCATACAAATCAACAGTAAAAGTTTAGACTGAGAAAAGATAACTTCTCCCTACATTTCTTCCCATGTTCATGTGCATGTTTATTCATATGCATTTATTCATGCATGCATGAATAGTGTCAAGGCATTGAATGCTAACGTGATGGCAGACACTGTGGTGAGCACCAGAGACACAGACATGTTGAACAGAAGGCACTTCTGCAGCACAGCAGCCAGCCTCGCAAGGGTAAAACCAACTAATAACAATTTGATAACTTCAAATCAATAAAGTGGTGGGGAAGAGAGCTAATGTTTCTCATTTCATTTCATTCATATAGCCCCTAACACAACTATGATAAGACTCTGTTGTCACCCAGCAACTTGACATCAAAATATTTCATACATAAAATTCTATTATAAAACTAAACAATAGCAATGAATACAATGGGGAAAAGAATTCTATAATGTGCTTTAGAAGGAATTTCAAATTTGTATTGAAATGCATGTACAAAACACATGGTATCTGAAGTACGATCGGTAAAATTCATGTACGTATGTGTCAAATAGCGTATTTCAGATAATATGCTGTTCCTTCGAGGCATCTCACTCAGTTTTCAAAACATTGCTGACCTATGTTGATTTTGCTTTATACCTCACCCCCAAAGCTTCCCCCAAGGAGGCCAAAATTCTTTCTTTAAATTAACAATCTTTGCTTCAACACATATATCAGACCAGAAAAGGACTGAAAATTGTGTACTTTTATTGCAAAAATTAGATATTGAAATACATATTCTTTATTCTAATGCTCAACTCTTCTTCTGAGCTGAACCTTGGATTTCTTTCTAATATAGGGAGAATTTTACAGTTCATAGTAACATTTGATACAATGCAGAACTTTTTTTAAGTTTTGGGGTTATTATTATTATTATTATTATTATTATTATTAATTCAGTTGTGTGTATGTGCAGGTATCTTTCTTGGGTACCTGTATTTGAATATAGAGTGCAGACTCCCCTAGAGCAGGCACTACAGAGAGTTCTGAGGCTTTAGGTGTTTGGTTGTCTGTAGTTAAACTCAGGTCCTCTGCAAGGGCAAGAGCCCTCAATAGCTGAGCCATTTCTCCAGTCCTTCCTTATTTAGTTTTAACTATACTTGTGTTTTAATTTACTTGTGTTTGGTAAACAAGACCTAAACTACTGCCCAGGGTGGTTTTAAATTCCCTTAAGACTACAATACATTGCTTTTAATAGCTGAGTGGTATTCCATTGTGTAAATATACCACATTTTCTGTATCCATTCCTCTGTTGAGAGACATCTGGGTTCTGTCCAGCTTCTGGCTATTACAAATAGGGCTGCTATGAACATAGTGGAGCATGTTCCTTATTGAATGCCAGGGAATCCTCTGGATATATGCCCAGGAGTGATATAACGGGTCCTCCAGTAGTATCATGCCCAGTTTTCTGAGGAATATCCAAACTGATTTCCAGAGTAGTTGCACCAGCTTGCAACCCCACCAGCAGTGGAGGAGTGTCCCTCTTTCTCCCCATCTTCACCAGCACCTGCTGTCTCCTCAATTTTTGATCTTAGCCATTCTGACTGGTGTGAGGTAAAATCTCAGGGTTGTTTTGATTTGCATTTCCCTGATGACTAAGGATGTTGAAGATTTCTTTTGGTGCTTCTTCGCCATTCGCTATTCCTCAGGTTAGAATTCTTTACTTAGCTCTGCACCCCATTTTTAATAGGGTTATTTGGCTCTCTGGAGTCTAACTTCTTGAGTTCTCTGTATATCTTGGATATTAGCCCTCTGTGTAGGGCTGGTAAATGATCTTTCCCTAATTTTTTGGTTGGCTTTTTATCCTATTGATAGTGTTCTTTGCCTTACAGAAACTGTAATTTTATGATGTCCCATTTGTCAATTCTTAATCTTAGAGCATAAGCTATTGGTGTTCTGTTCAGGAAATCTTCCCCTGTGCCCATGTGCTCAAGGCTCTTCCCCAGTTTCTTTTCTATTAGTTTCAGTGTGTCTGGTTTTATGTGGAGGTCCTTGATCCACTTGGACTTGAGCTTAACTATTAAAAACAATGAATTCATGAAATTCTTAGGTAAATGGGTGGAACTGGGAAATATCATCCTAAGTGAGATAACCCAATCACAAAAGAACACACATGGTGTGCACCCACTGATAAGTGGATATTAACCCAGAAGTTCAGAATATCCAAGACACAATTCTCATATCAAATGATGTCCAAGAAGAAAGAAGGAGAGGCCCCTAGTCCTGGAAAGGCTCAGTGCAGCAGTGTAGGAGAATATCAAGACAGGGAAGCAGGATGGTATTGATTGGGGAACGGGAAGAGGGAAGAGGGCTTATGCTACTTTTGGGGAGGAGGGAACCAGGAAAGGGGAAATCATTTGAAACGTAAATATAGAATATATCTAATAAAAAAAGATTACAATGCATTTAACTTCTCGTGGATGTGCCTGTGATGACTGTCAAAGGTATTGTACTTGTATGTCTTTTGGGAGTTGTACTTTGGGATTGATCAGAAAAGAATGCTATTGCTCCAGCCACAACCTGCTTCAGTTTCTCTTCATCTTAATAAATATTTCACTCATCATTGATTAACTTAAAGAGACCTTGATGTCATCATGGACTCCTCTGTTTTGTCTTGTAAACATCACCTAAATTACCAGAATGTTCTGTTAAGACACTTAATAGACACACATATTTGAGTCTATATTTTTGTAAAGATTTTTATTTATTTATGAGTTTTCTATTTGCATGTACACCTTCATCCCAGAAGAAGGCATCAGATACCATTATAGATGGTTGTGAGCCACCCTCTGGTTTCGAGGAATTGAACTCAGGACCTCTGGAAGAGCAAGCAGCCAGTGCTCTTAACTGATGAGTCATTTCTCCAACCCCAGGGTATTTTTGCCCCTTAATTGTGTTCCAGCACCTACTCTTACGCTTCCTGCACCTATATTTAGTAATGGTTTCTTAATGTAGCATGAGGTTTGTAAGCACATGTAATGCTCACAATTCAACTGTGATGTCATTGGCCTCTCTTTGCCCACTCTTTCAGAAAATGATGCCATTGCTTATCTCAGGAATTAGGTAGCATACATGTAAGAAATCCTGGCCATTGTGTAGCTGCTAGGGATAGGAAGAGAAAGCAATTCCTCTTCCTCTCCTGGGCATAAGCAAAATCAACTTCGGGCATCTCGTTGGTGAACTGGTGCTCACCTATACAAGGAAAAGCTACTGATGTGAACAAAGACTTTATTGCTCTTCATCTGATCATATCAATTGCTCTGGTTCTCCCCTCAGCCCTGGCATATTCAGCTGGGTCAAATCCTCAGGACCTAGATGAATGGTAGTACCCAGAGTAGGTTTTCCCAAGCATTCCACTTTCAGGATCTGTATGGTTCCTTTGTGACAATCATTTTACAACCCTCTTATGTGTGAACCAGATACCCAGTTCACACCTTTTATTTGTTACCTGTTTAGTGTGCTTATCTCTCCTAATACAATTCTTGAGAGATGGAAATTCTTTCTCTTTTAGGATTTATTTTTAAATTTATTTTTTGCATTAGTTGGGAATATGAAGTGTGTGTGTGTGTGTGTGTGTGTGTGTGTTGTGTGTCTAAGCATTTCAGAGCATTTGCATGCTTTGCTTTCAAAAGTTAATGCTCTCCTTCTATCATGTGCTTCATGCACCAAACCTAGGCCATCAATAAGGTCTGGGTGGTAAATATCTTCCCCCACTGAGCCAGGAGATACAGTGCCTTCTTCTGGCCTTTTTGGTCACTGAATACAATTATATAAAGACACATGGTCAAATACAGAAAGAAAAAAATTAAAAGGGTCATATTTAAAAGGAGAAGAAGTCGCAGCACGGTTCTGCAATTTTTACTGTTTCTATGGAGGAAGAACAAGCCACAGGCAGTGATGCAGTGACTTATTTGGTTTTCGTAAAAGCAATTGCCCAGAGCCAAATTAATAAATCCATTAATGCTTAACTCCCATATTCTGAATAGGCTTCAACCTTGTTGTTATTACAAATGAACAAATTTTGAATGTCAGACTTTTAATGTTTATTTGTCCAAGGGAACAGAGATCAGGAGGCAGCTTTGTGGAAACCCCCAGAGCAAATATACATTGTATGCAGTGATTTTGTGGCCTTCTCACATCCTGCTGGACAGAATTCTAGGCTCCAGATCAGTGTCCCGTGCCTACAAAATTCCTAGTTTAAAAAACTAATATGTAGAAAGAGAGTTATTAGATTTGAAATGAGAACATGTGTTTTGAATTTAGATTCATCTCTGAAACAGGAGGTGACCTTGAACTAACAGGCTCATCATTCAGAGTTATCAGATGTAAAATGAGAAGGCTAAACTAAATTATCTCCCAGGACTCTGTGAGTTCTGCAGTTCTGCAAATAGGTGAGAGGATTGTGAAAGGTAAGGGATTCTACGCACACTTTTAAGCAAATGATCAATTTTCAAGGAAAGAGAATGTGCCTCCTCGGAGCCTCCGTAATTGCCAGAAGGATAAAGGATGCCAGGGTGCGAGGCAGATGTTCTCTGCTAAGAATAACAACAAAATATTAATTCCAGAATAAAGGGCAGACGGTTTACTTGGAGGCTTTCAGCGAGTCTGAGGAGATGCTGTAAGCAAAAACAAAGCATTTCACTGTCTAAAAGAGGCAGCAAATGAAAATATATGGGAACCTCCTCAGCCAAGGAAAACAATGCTACTCAAGCCCACACTAAACACCACGGTTCCAATAAGCAGAGAAAAGGTGTTAGGGAAGTCTGGCAAAATGAAATGAATAGGTTTACAGGCACTCAAAACATATAACTTAACAGTTAACACTGCATTGGCTTAAACTCAGCAAATGGCACATTTTGCATTACATTCTCCTTTTCTTATTATTGTGTCATGTTGAAACCTTTGAGTCACCTGGGTTGCTCATTTAGTTAAGCAACACTTGGACTCAGAGATTGTGTTCATTATTCCTGACCAATCATGTCTAAAATTAGTGTGTGAGTATTCTCGGTATATCCTCTGCTCTCCTTTCTTTTTGTGAATATTTTTAAAGATTCATTTTGTTTTATTCATATGTATGTATGCATTATATGTTTACAAGCATGTGTTGGTGCTGTCAGAAGTCAGCAGAAGGCGTCTGATTCCCTGAAGCTATATTACATGCAGTTGTGAGCTGCCAGATATTGCTGCTGGGAACTGCACGCCAGTCTACTGGAAACCCAGCATGAGTGTGTCCTGGCCCACCATCTATATTACTTGATTTTGCCCTAGGGGAAGTAACAAGAGTCTATGAAATTCCATACTTCGTAGGGATTAAATAAAGGTTGTACATTTAAAAAGATTCCCATGTAATAGCTAGCAACTTAGTAGATGATTTACCAGCAAACTAAATGCAACAAAGACATAATTATTATTACAAAGAAACTGAGTTTTACAACAGTTATAATAAAGGAGAAAGAAGGAGCTGAAAGAGTAAAGATAGCTATGAGTCATGAATTGGTTTGTCACATACTTGCTAAGCAAGCATAAAGACCTGAGTTCTAGCCCCAGAATTAAGAGAGGGAAAAAGAAATAAGAAAAAGAAAGAGAAAATAGAAAGGAAGAAAAGAAAGAAAATCTAGGCAGGAGACTAGTGAAATATATATCAGTGGGGAGGTAAATGGGAAACCCATGGGTAAGTCAGTCTTGCTTGGGGATTCACAAGCACAGTGAGTAAGAGACGCCACCCTTGATTCTTACCACCTATAGCTCTAGTTCCAAGGGTGCATGCACTCATGTACACACACACACACACACACACACACACACACACACGAAATAAAATGAATCTTTAACCAATAACAAAAGCAAGAGAGAAAAATGAAGGGAAAAAAAAAAACCACTGAGGTCAAACTCTGATCTCCATATCCATGTATATACCCCACTCTCGGCCCAAATAAAATCAAAAGCAAAAATACAGGAAAGAAAAGATGAAAGTCACATGTTTGTCTAATCAAATATTCCAAAGAATATGATTTGGAAATGGCCTATAGGATAAACCAAAATTATGTAAAATTAATTGATGAAAGGAATTTTCATTTGGGAGAGTGTTAGTGAGCCCAGGATACTCATGACAGTTACCTGGAGCGCAGGGGCACTGGGGTTTGATCATTTAAGAACACAAGCACTTTATTCATTCGGTGCTTCATGACTCTAGGCTTGACAGCTGCGTAGTCTCCCATCTGTGGCTCTGATTCTGACATCTCCTTAGCACTCACAGCAGCTCATTCCCTTTTGTGGTACCCTACATGCATACAAAGGAGCATAAACCTAAATCCTCTGACCTTTCTCTGTTCTAACTCACTTGAACAAAACCTGAAAACACATTTTTCAGGTTTCCTGAAAAAAGGACTTCTGATTGCCCTTACCAGTTCCAGAGTATGAGACCCAAAGCAACTGTAAACAGAATTAGAACCCAAGCCTGGGTGCTGTCACTGGCTTGCAGTTAAGACTTGTTTGAAAACTTGGGATCTTTCTTTCATCCAGCTCTAGCCTGACAGGTATGTCTTTCCCATACAATTCCTGTGTGGCAGTGATTTTTTTCCCCAGAATTCCACTGAGAGCACAGAAATTTAGGAAATCAGGATTTCTAGGGACTCAGGTTGGAATTTAGGCTTTGTCTATTGTGTAAGCCTCTAGGAATTTCCATGTGACTCAAGAGCAAAGTTAACTTGGTTTCCTAGATATTTTCACCCAGGTGAACATTTTCCTTATTTTTCTACTCGTTCAATAAGTAACTGTCTGTCTACATACCAATTCCAGCTATCTATTTACCTGTCATCTGTCTTATCTATTGCCTATCCTCCATCTGTAGATCTGTTTATACATCCATCTTCTCTCTGTCTCTCTCTCTCTGTCTCTGTCTCTGTCTCTGTCTCTGTCTCTCTCTCTCTCTCTCTCTCTCTCTCTCTGTGTGTGTGTGTGTGTGTGTGAGAGAGAGAGAGAGAGAGAGAGAGAGAGGGAAAGAGAGAGATCTATTATTTAGAGTATAGGTGACCTATACTGTCAACTCTCTCTTTTTTTTTTTGATTTTTTTAATTCGATATAATTTATTTACATTTCAAATGATTTCCCCTTTTCTAGCCCCCCCACTCCCCGAAAGTCCCGTAAGCCCCCTTCTCTTCCCCTGTCCTCCCTCCCACCCCTTCCTACTTCCCCGTTCTGGTTTTGCTGAATACTGTTTCACTGAGTTTTTCCAGAACCAGGGGCCACTCCTCCTTTCTTCTTGTACCTCATTTGATGTGTGGATTATGTTTTGGGTATTCCAGTTTTCTAGGTTAATATCCACTTATTAGTGAGTGCATACCATGATTCACCTTTTGAGTCTGGGTTACCTCACTTAGTATGATGTTCTCTAGCTCCATCCATTTGCCTAAGAATTTCATGAATTCATTTATATTTGATATATTTTTTATTTACATTTCAAATGATTTCCCCTTTTCTGGCTTTCCATTCCCTGAAAGTCCCATAAGCCCTCTTCCCTTTCCTGTTTCCCCATCCACCCCTTCCCACTTCCCTGTTCTGTTTTTGCCCTATACTGCTACACTGAGTCTTTTCAGAACCAGGGGCCACTCCTCCATTCTTCTTGGACATCATTTGATGTGTAAATTATGTTTTGGATATTCTAGTTTTCTAGGCTAATATCCACTTATTAGTGAGTGCATACCATGATTGATCTTTTGAGAGATCAAATTGTTACCTCACTTAGTATGATGTTCTCCAGCTCCATCCATTTGCCTAAGAATTTCATGAATTCATTGTTTCTAATGGCTGAATAGTACTCCATTGTGTAGATATACCACATTTTTTGTATCCATTCTTCTGTTGAGGGATACCTGGGTTCTTTCCAGCTTCTGGCTATAATAAATAGGGCTGCTATGAACATAGTGAAGCACATATCCTTATGCATATGGAACATTTATTATCAGAAATTCAGTAGTTATAATTTAATTACACATATGTTGATACTGGAAAGATGCGGGTCAGAGACAAATTTTCTAAGTTCTCATGACCTTACCTGTACCTGAACTCAGAGTGACTCACAACAAAATTTGTTAGATTCTATTAAAGTTCATCAAGTTAAAAGGTTTTCCATTCTCAAATATGAATTTTTTGATGTTTAAATTGGTAAATTTAAGTATAAATTATACATTATAAAATATATATTCTTGAGACAAAGTATAAAATAGCAAACTATTAAAAACTAGTTAATACATTGCTTAAAAATATTTAGTTGAAGAAATATCAAGACCAAATTATTCTTAAATAATGGATAATTATTCTTAAAAAACATAAAGAAGGTATTCCATTTTATACATAAATTTTAAACATCGTAAGAAGAGAATAAACATCATTTTGGCAGTAATATATATCTAGTACTCAATTATATACCATAAATCATTCTTTCAAACTCATTGCAAAATAAAGATAGAAAGTTCCAAGAGAATATGACTTGATTTTTTCCTATCAATATCTGTAACAAATGATATCTCAGGCTTTATTTAAGTTTTTTGCAAACATGGAAGTTAAATATGCATCACCTTCTTCTAACAAGTCCTATCACTCCAACCAGGTCCAGATTGGTTGTGGATTCACCTTGAGATTTCACCTTACACCAGTCAGAATGGCTAAGATTAAAAATTCAGGGGACAGCAGGTGTTGGCGAGGATGTGGAGAAAGAGGAACACTCCTCCACTACTGGTGGGGATGCAAATTGGTACAACCACTCTGGAAATCAGTCTGGCGGTTCCTCAGAAAACTGGGCATGTCACTTCTGGAAGATCCGGCTATACCACTCCTGGGCATATACCCAGAGGATTCACCAGCATGTAATAAGGATACATGCTCCATTATGTTCATAGCAGCCCTATTTATAATAGCCAGAAGCTGGAAAGAATGCAGGTATCCCTCAACAGAAGAATGGATGCAAAAAATGTGTTATATATACACAATGGAGTACTATTCAGCCATTAGAAACAAAGAATTCATGAAATTCTTAGGCAAATGGATGGAGCTGGAGAACAATATACTAAGTGAGGTAACAATTTGATCTCTCAAAAGATCAGTCCTGGTATGCACTCACTAATAAATGGATATTAACCTAGAAAACTAGAATACCCAAAACATAATTTACACATCAAATGATGTCCAAGAAGAATGGAGGAGTGGCCCCTGGTTCTGAAAAGACTCAGTGTAGTAGTATAGGGCAATACCAGAACAGGGAAGTGGGAAGGTATGGATGGGAGAGCAGGAGGAGGGAAGGGGGCTTATTTGACTTTCAGGGGGTGGGGGGGGCAGAAAAGGGGAAATCATTTTGAAATGTAAATAAAAATATATCGAATTTAAAAAAAAGAATTTCATTGAGCCTTAATTGCCTTCTACACATCCTGTAGATATCCAAATAGAATCCTACTTGATTTCTTAGTTTGAGTTTCTACTTCTGTGATAGAACACTGTGACCAAAGCAACTTGGGGAGGAAAGGGTTGGTTTCACTCACAGATTCATACAACTCTTTATTATTAAAAGCAGTGCAGGTAGGAACCTGAAGGCAGGAGCTCATGAAGAGGCTATGGAGGGGGTCTGTTTACTGGTTGGCCCATCATGGCTGCCTTGGTCTGCTTTATAACAGAGCCCACTTCCACTAACCCAGGGATGGCACTGTCCACAATTAGCTGGGCCCTCCTCCATTCATCACTAATTAAGAAAATGTCCTACAGGCTTGTCTATATCTTGATCTTATGGAAGCAATTTTTTTAATTGAGGTCCCTTACTCTCAAATGACTTGGACTTGTGTGAAGTTGACATAAAAATGTACAAAATGCTGAAATTAAAATTTCATTTAATATAAGGGACAGGATCAGTTCGTAACACAGGTTCACTGACCAGATGACTCAATGGATCAAGGGTTGCAGGTTTCTGCAAATCTATACAGTGACTGCATATAGTGCAGTTTAAAATACCATCAGCTCCATTCATCTAACATGACACACCAATGTTGAATGGCTTTAGAAAATATACTTCATGCTGTCTATTGTCAGAAAAGTGAAATCAGAACAGAAATTTTAACTGTCCACCTACTGAGATGTCCAACAGCCAAAGCAGTGGCAGCAAGTATGAGGAGAGCTAGAAACTCTTCTACATTTTTGGAGGAACAGCAAAATGGTTTAACAAATTTGAACAATAATTTGCCAAAAGCTAGATTGATGTTTGGAAATTGTAAAGTCCTTACTGTTGTTACTGAATATCTGATTTCTATTCCCAGCTTCCTTGTCCAATGGTTCTCAACTGCCTGCAGATTTCAAATCTAAAGAAGCTAACATGTTCTGGCCTCTATTTGTACTGACATACACATATACATATACATACACAGACACAGATACATAAATAAAAATAAACAGAATCTAAAAGAGAAGACTACTTGGACATTCCCTGTGTGTGTAAATATAAATTTAACACAAGATCCTCTGTATTTCTTTACACTGATCCAAAGGAAATGGAAATTTATGTTCTAGAAAACCCTGCTCACAGGCACTTATAGAAGCTTCATTTATAACAGTCTAACTTCGGAAACAACTGATATATTCTGTAGTAGTTGGATAGATAAATAAACCAGTAACATTTAGACAATGGCTATTATTCAGGGCTGAAGAGGAATGAGATACAAAGTCATTGCAAGACATGAAGAAAATATCAATGCCTCACTCACTACAAAGCCTCAATTTTGTCTGATTATAGTATATGATATTTCAAAACAAGCTGAACTATGGGGACAGTAGAAAACTCAAAGGATTTCAGGAGTCAGGGGAGGAGAAATATAGGTTTTCCATGCTAAACTTAAAACAGTAAAGAAAAAAGTTTAAGAATGAAAAAATGTTGTAAACAAATGAAAGGAATAGAATGAAATATAAGCTGTAGCAAAGAGCGAGTGTTTCAAAAATGTAAATTAGTAAAGAGCTGTATCTTGGAGTTAAGTAACCATTATCAAAATCTGTAAGACAGTTGAATAAAAACTCAAGAACAAAGATTTAAGCAGGTGCTTCACAAACTTTATTACTCTTGGTAAATGTGAAATGCTGACAGAAGTGTCAGTAATTAGACAAGTGAAACAAAAACTATTAAGGTAATACCGTTAATAGATTTCTAAATTTTA
Organism: Apodemus sylvaticus; assembly: GCF_947179515.1. Classification (NCBI taxonomy): domain Eukaryota; kingdom Metazoa; phylum Chordata; class Mammalia; order Rodentia; family Muridae; genus Apodemus; species Apodemus sylvaticus. The sequence continues at coordinate 30,816,128 of NC_067483.1, forward strand.
ATACTTATAATAAAAAATGTTTACAAGTAAAACAAAGCTCTGGGCCATTCATGATCAGTTACTAAACTGACATTTGCACAACAAATGCTGTGTAAGTACGCAGTAATGGTCAAGTAATGGTAAGTGTGAAGTAGTGGCCATATTTGCTTTATGTAGACAATTCTAAAAATAGCTATAGCTATGAAATAGAAGTATTCCCAAAAGTTGTTTAACTCACAGAATTCTTGTACTAATTAAACCTGTATGTACACCTATCCTTGGATAGCTTTCTGTTTGTAACTACTTTTAAAAGAAAACAAATTCCTGAAATGAATATATACCACACACATACACACACACACACTTCATTGAAATAGTTAATATACATTTTTTGTGTCTGTTCTGACACCTTGTAACAAATTAGATGAGAGTCTGAACTACCGAAGCTGCATTAAGATTCTACTCCACATCCAAAGGATTGATTTAAGAGAGACTTTGAGAATTAATGACCTGCAGTTGTGCATATTAAACACAGGCTACTCTGTCAGAAAAGAGGTGGAATAAATAAGCACAGAGACATAAGGAAGAAAATAAAACCTTTTCCTTTTATTTAGCAAGTCAACACCATGTCTCTGAATGAAATCATTAAAAGGAACATGATGTTTTAAGATCTTAGCCTCTGTGAAATCATTACACACCAATGAGAAATCAAATAGTGCCTACTAATGCATGATTGCAAAAATATGGTTTAACTTGATATTCTGTGCATAGAGATCTCTGAGCGTTATGTAAGTACTAAGTAATGGTTAAGTAATGGTAAGTATTAAGTTGTGGTCATATTTCTTTTACAGAGTTCCTCCTACAAACCAAGCACATTAACTATAGAATTTAATTCTTATAACCTTTATTCTAGGAGTGTCTCAGTAAAGAAAGAGAAAATTCAATAAGATTAAATAAATTTGGTTAAGGTCACACAGCTATTATATGTGAAAATCATAATGGGGATCTAAATGGGTATGGATGCCCAGATACAGGTGAATGTAAATACTAGTGAAAGCCAAAAGAGGCTAACAGATCCGCTGGAGGTAGAGTTCCAGACAATGGTGAACCACCCCTTGCAGCAACTGTTCTTAAATCTCTGAAGCATCTCTCCAACCTGTCAAGACTTGTTTGAATAATTCTTTCATTGCTCTAATCAGTTACTAAGCCAACTCCTGTGATTACCTTAAGACCTAAGTGATATCAAAATACATGTTCAGGACTAATAGGGTATCAATATTCTGGAAGCTAAGTTAAGGTTAAGGCATGCAGAGTACATGATCATTAAAATGCAAACTCTGTTCCCTGTTTTTGGTGGTGATGGTAAAGTCATTCACTAAATTCTTTATCCTAGGATCTTCCAGGTTGAGGAGAGATGAGAAATGGGGGGAGGGGACAAGGAGTATCTTGTGGGAGAGTCTGGATGTCTTCTATGTCTCTGGTTTGTAGTCACCAGTCAGAACTCAGCCAGGTGGTCTTCATTAAGTGTGGTAAGCCTGATAAATTAAATCAAACTGGCATTCATGGAGAGGAGGGCAGGGTTTGTTACATATATCACTACAGTGTCTCAGCACCGAGAATTCTAACACATCAATGTAATTCTTCATTACATTGGTTATTTCAAAACTATGGTTATTTCTGCATCTGCACTACATCTCTGTCATAGTTCCCTTTCTGATGTTGTGATAAATATCTAAAACCTTATATGGGAGAGAGGATTTATCACGTTTATAATTCTAGATTGCATTCAACTTTGAGGATAAATCAAGGCAGCTGGTCACATCACATACAAGTGAAGAGCAAAGAGAGAATAAAATCATCATTGATTGCTAGATCTTAGCTAGTTTTTCACTTTCTGTTCAGGATTCTTTCCTAGAGAATGGTGTGCCCATAATGGGCTGTGTTTATAAATCAATTAATAATTAAGATAATTCCCCTGAAGACAAGGCCAAAGGCCAACTTAACCCAGCTAATCTCTCATTAAGAATTCCTTCCTGGGGACTGTAGATATGGCTCAGTGACATGGTGGCTCAAAAACATCTGTAATGGCATCTGATGCCATTTTCTGGTGTGTCTGAAGACAGCAACAGTGTACTTATATACACAAAATAAATAAATAATAATAGTAATAATAATAGAAATGTTTAAAAAAGAACGCCTTCCCATGTTATTCTAGACTATATCAAGAAGACAGTGAAAACTAACCAGCACCGTCACTTTGTTTTTCAAGTAATATAAAATATCCATAGTCCTTATATTTAGATCCTTCAGATGACTTTAGTATTCAGATGACAATATTGATGGGGCTCACATTACATCCTAATCTTTTATGATTGTGACACCTTAAAAACCTACCATCAGCTATACATACAATAGGAACTGCTATCCTTTCTCTTTCAAGATTCTAAAGTTAAGATGCAGTTTAAGTTTGTTGCCTGTCTTCAAATTTCTGGTAAATAGAAGGACGAACAATAGGTTATATTTACACATTAGTACATCACTACTCTTGTTCAATATGTAATAACTTATTGGCATAATCTATATACTTTCCGTCTGTTATATGTTATTGCTTAATTAACCTTATATTTTACATTTTATGGAACTCTGATTCATAGTGTTCAAATTAGTTGATGATATGTAATTACCCATTTATTTTTTCATTTTCATTTATTAAATTGTGGGTTTTAGCTTGTTTTATTTCCTATCAAGTAAATTACATTAAACTTGTAAGTCATATGTCAATTTTTTGGATAGATAATTGTTATGGGAAATACCATCATGAAAGGAATAAGTAGGCCTTAGTGAATATTCTGTCCCTTTAACGAAATGTATTTCCCAAATATCCTTTAGGCAAATAATGAATATTTAATAGATGTCAATAAATATTGATCAAATGATTGGAGTGAGATTTAGCTAATTCCTAAAATAATAAAGAAAATAGTAGTTATTTTGGTTTGCCTTCTGTTGCTGTGATAAAACACTCTTACCAAAACTACTTGGGTGGAAAGGAATGTCCTTCTAGGTCACAGTTCATCTTTAAAGCGAGTAAGGGCTGAAACTCAAGGAAAGAATTTGGAGGCAGGAATAGTGCAGGGAAGATGATTACTGGCTTGCCCATTGACCCATGTTCAGGTAGATTTCTTAGATCTTCCTGGCTTATATTCATAGGGATGCTGTCACCTACAGTGGGCTGGCTCCTCCCACATAAATCATCAATGGGAACAACCAGGACCTGGCCATAGGCCATTCTAAAGAAACAATGCTTCAACTGAGGTTTCTCTTCTCCCAGGATTCATCTGAGGTGTGCCAAGTTAACAATACAAACTAACAAGAACAGTGATGTCCTGTCAGTAAGGAAGTAGGAAAAGCTATTTTTATTTATGAGTAGATTTTCCTTAAACTTGGTTACATGCTCAATCTATGTTAGACCTTTTTACTGTTCCTTTGAATTGTTATGTAAGGGTTAATCAACACTGTTTCTGCCATCTTAGAAATTAATCACAAGCAGAAAGTTGAGAATGTACCCAGATTTTATGATATGCTAGAGAGTTCCTTGGTCATTTGGTTTAAAGTATTTGACCTTTTATTTTTTTCCTCTTAACAATGGAAGCATTAATATTTCCTTCAGTGTAGTGCTTATGAGGATAAAAACAAATGGATGTAAAAATATCACACAGCAGTGTTTATTGCTTATGTAACAGCTATTATTAAGCAAGGGGCACCAATTGGACATATTTCTCTCATAGAAGCTTATTAAAAGTGTGCAATAACTGAAAATTTCAGTGGGACAGAGTTTGAAGATGTACAGGCAAATGGAAAATATCCCCCCCAAATAATGCAGAAGAAAGCCACAAATCACAAATAGGCTGTGAGAATTCTCAATAACAATCACATGGAAAAATAACACCAGCCAATGCAGTACATGCCTAGGACAAAAGAAAAGGAGGGTGCAAAACACAAAGGGTTTGCGATTTTATAATTTAATCTGGAGAGTTAACTACACAGTACTTATGAGTACAATGTAAAAACAGTTTAACTGTGAACATACTGTTTTTAAAAAACTTTTTATTGATTATTTGCTACTTTAATATCATACACCTCAGCCCAGCTCATCTCTCTATCCCCTAGTATCTTCCCTCCACCCTTGTAACTTTCCTCCCAAAATAAAAATACACACAAGCAAATCAAAACAAAGCATAGAAAACATTTTGTTGTGGAAGGTGTAGTGTGTTACACACTATATGCTCAAGCCACACATCATTTGTGAATGTTCATTTCAATGAGATCTTCATCTGGTTTGCGGCTTCTCTGACACCATCTATGTGGCATGGCAGTAAGGAGATCTCTGGATGTCTCCTGACTTTACTTTTAACCTCCACTGCCATCAGCAGAGTCTTGGGATACTGTGATGACCTCCTTATCACTGACACCAACACAGTAGCCAGTTATTATTCAGTCGGGAAGATGGGTCAGTAGGCAAAATGCAATGTTTACCCTGAAAGCACAAGATACTGAATCCCATTCTCAGAAAATATGTTAGAATAAAAATCAGATGAGGTGGTCACACATTCTTGCCATCTCAGTGGCAGGGCAGAAGGATCTCTGGGCCTGGTTACTTAAGTCAGCCAGCCTACTTAGTGCATTTTAGGCCAGTGAAAGACCATGTCAAAATCAAGGTGAACAGAATCTGAGGGAGGGAAAATGAGGAGGTACCCAAGGATGTCCTCTGGCATCCACAGCTTAGATGTAAATGTGCACCCTTTACCCCTTCATCAATGAACCTGGAGTAATGTTGTCTATGGAGTAGAGAACAAACTTCTAGAAGCCCTGACTGTCCATACCTCACCTAACAACAGTCTTCTGTCTCAAGGTCCCTGTTCATGTACTTACATTTTTTCCTCTACAAGATCCCTAAACTACTCTGCCTTGTCGCATGCTGACATTTTTTCCTCAGGGTTATGATTTGCGTTAGTTACTAATTCTTGCTTAACTTCCTTCCCTTAATCCTGAAATATACAAAATCTGTCTATTTCTCAAGATCAAATCAAAGTGTCTTTTGAACCTGCTTATAATCTGAATGGAAATTCTCTCTCCTTTAAGGTTCTATATTATTTTCGAAGTTTTTTTTAGATTTATGATTACTAATAGTACATGTACAATAAATGTGATGATAAATAGGTATTTTATGAACTATGTTTCACAGAGCATTTACTATACTGAGATGATATTTCTAGAAAACAATTTGTGTGAACATGTAAGTTTGGGGAATTGTAATATTTCCCTAGTCCCTGTTTCTCAGTAGCCCAAGACATGTAATGAGGAATTTAAAATATAAAATATTTAAAGCTTGTTTAACTATGAGGTTATTAATTTTTAATAATATACTATTTTGTCCATGATATATTGATATTCATGGAATCCACTGGAGAAAACATTCATGTTGAGTGAATACTGGTTTAATCATTGCCTTGATTAAGTTTAAGAATCTTAGCTTTTGGTTAGCCCCATGCTCCCTGGCTCTGAAGATCTCAGTAGGTTGAATCAACACCATAACTCACTTCCTGTAGGGATTTTACCCAGGTTAGTTAACATGATACTCTCAGTTATAGGCAGTTTTCTTCCTTTGAGCTCACAGACTCATCCCATGTTTGGTTTTTGAAAGGACACATGCTAAATTAGGAAGGATACTGAGGCAGGAGCAGAATCTAAAGGGTTCAGAATGCTTCTCTTGCTGGCATTTCTCAATAAATGAGAGAAAGAGCAGCTAACTGGATTCCCTGTCATAGAGTCTCTCTGCAGGACTTGGTTCAAGCACTGAAGTGTCCCACTGACCCCAAGATTGTGATCAAATGCTCTTCTCCTAACTAGTTCCAGCTCCTGACTTTTATTACTTCAGTTGACTTTTACTATTTCTTTCTCCTACCTGGTCAGTGTCTCTTCTATCTACTTTCATCTTAACTATTGAATTACATTAATTTTTAGAACTGATCTGGTTTATCATCTTAGTAGACTAAAACTGTGGGTATTTATTTGTATGTGTGTGAGTGCGTGTGTAGTTAGAAGTCAGAAACCAATCTCAGGTTTAGTTCCATAGAAAACCATCCATCTTCTTGTGTTTTAAAGACAACATTTATCACCATCCATGGACTTAAATACTGTGGTTACCAGCTACATAAGGTCAGATATCTGCTTGACCCTCACTCCCTCTTCCATAGCCCTAAAACTGATATTACAAGCCTGAGCTCCACTACCCACCTTTCTGGCATGGGTTCTAGGATTGAATTTTGATCACCTTGATAGCAATGCCAGCATTGTAACAAATAAACTACCACTGCAGCCCTAATTTAAATTTGAGAGTTTGACTCTTTGATTCCCCCAATTCTGCATTGAAGAAGTTTCTTCAACCAACATCTGATTGGCTTTCAAACATGTAGTCAAATGTGTACTTGGTAGTAAAGATACTGTCTGTGCTGTATTTTATTTTACCAAGAGGTAGTAATGTGAAGCATGCTCCCTTTCCCCAGTGTTGACATAAGGCCCTAGAGCTCAAATTCCCACCTACCCCTATGATCCTAAAACTACACAACTGATATGCTGCCAATGTTTTCCCTTGTCAGTAGCATCATAAAAACAGGTACTAAATAATTGCACAAAATCTTCCACATCTCTTTGTAAAATAAGCTTCATATTAGATGATTTTACCCAACTGTCAACTAATATAAGTGTATTGCATCCAGTTGATGAAGCTAGTTGTAATGGTCAGTAGATTGGGTATATGTATAATATGTAATTTTAAGTAACTATGATTATATATGAGTGCCTTTCTGTGAATTCGGTGTTTACAAAAGCCCAAATAAAGTGCCAAATTCCCTGGATCTGGAGTTGGCAGTGACTGTGAGCCATCTATCATGAGTGCTAGGAATTGCATTCTGGTCTTTTAAAAAAGCAACCAAAAATAAATAAATAAATAAATAAATAAATAAATAAATAAATAAATATAAAAAAATAAAAAGCAACAAATCACTGATCAATCTCTTCCACCCCTAAAACATATAATTTGTTTACAATATTCTCAATTACCAAGAGGTTTTGCATATAAAACTCCTCTATTAAGTTAGATGTGAATCTATGTGAAGTTTTGGTTGCTATACTGAGCTGGGTGTCATTTCAGGGAAGAGTATTGGTAAGCACATATGTAATACTAGATTTTACCTTATGGATGAATTATCTCCCTGAGCAGCTGAAAACATTCTAGAAGTTCACCTTTGTACAAAGTTTTTTACATAATATTTAGATATCAGTGGTTTTGTCTGCAGAATATCTTTGAGTAAATATGATACTTTAAGGATATTAATTATAGCAAGGATCTGAGCATAACTTTGATCTCAAGCTTTCAGACTCTGAGAGATATTGAATGTGTATGAAGCATTTCTAGGATTGAGTGAAGTTACGTGTCCCTTCTCACAGAAATCTGATAGAGCTTCCAACAACAATTTATGTCTTATTTTGTCAGGCATGTAGACACACAGGCCAACAAGTACCTATAGCAGGTAATATAGGCTGCTAGTAATAGCAGAAGAGGACATCATCATTTCACATTTGATGTGATATTATAATAACATTACTCATTCCATGTTCCAATTAAAATTCTGATACAGTCTTTTTGAGTTATTCATAACAAAAGAAAATTAAAACTCTTTTGCATACTTTCATCCCTACAGGCTCAACATCACAGTGACACATGGTGCATTTCCCTGCTACCAGAAAATAAAAGTCTTCATCAGTGATACACAGTAGTGAAATCTTCATGCTACAATAATGACTGACCTGGAAGAGCATATCTACTTATATAATAATAGTATGAACATTTTAGACATAGCCAACCATTTTTTGATTTGATGTAAATGTTATATCAAAGATAAAACCCCTATCTAATACCATTGTCACCTATACAAACTATGGCTAAAGTGATCATAGACCCAGGAGAAAAGTCTGCTATTATATTGCTGCTAAGGGGACACTGTAATAAACCAAACCCCAATTACTTCATGTTATTGCCCAAGATACATCTTTCAACCTTTAACTGAGAATCTTCTATTTGTAACAGATTTGGATTAACACGGAGGCCCTTATTGGCCAAGGTATAGAGAAGAAAAGACTGCAGAATGTTCAACCCTAAGAGGGTGACTTATATCACATACACCTATTCTAAAGCATATGGATCATTTTAGAAGAAGGAGCAGAAAAGAGTAAGAGCTAGACACAGTGGGTCACGATAAGGAAAGAGTATTTTCTAGACAAAGCCAGGAAAATGTGCATCCCAATTCATATCATCTACAACACTATGCACAGGAACTGTGCAAGCCAGACAAAATTTCATCACAGAGGTAAGGGATTGTGTACAAATTTTCACCACTGGCTGAGGCACTATGAGAAATTATTAGATGCTGGCAGCAGGAAAGACATTTTTTCTAAGACTGTAATTTTGATAAGTCAATCATGTTCCAATAGAATACTACACATCTGATAATAATTGGGTGGCACAAATTGATCTTGAAGAGTTTGATTTTTGTTTCATTTTGCTTTTTTTAAGGGACATAAATCTGGGTGGTTCTTGGAAGGGCTAAAGAAGGGGTAAATATGATCAAAATACTTTGTATGAAACTCTCAAAAAAAACTAATAAATGTAATAGTAAGAAACCAGACATACAGTATAGCAGGTAAGATACTGCTACCAAACCTAAATATGTGAGTTCAATCCCACACAATGAAAGGAGAGAACCAACTTCTGTAAGTTGTCCTCTGACCTCCACACATGAAGTGTGGTTCTCATGCATACACACACACACACACACAAGCATGTGTGCACACACACATATGAGAGAGAAGAGAAAGGGGTGAGGAGAGGGAGAGGAAGAGAGACTGAAAGAGAGCGGTGGGGAATACAGTAACATCATTCCTCAGCTATTTCATATGATATCCTTGCAATGACTTTGAAGGACTAGTAGTTAGATAAATCCCCGATAGGCAGACAGATAGGAAGGACATAGATAGGTAATAAAGCTAGTTAACTGTCAAAATAGCAGCTTATTTTTTACCCTCACTAAGACAAAAGCCTGGTAACTTAGCACAAAATTCTGATATGCCTTTTCCCTGGGCAATAGGGAACTTCTGCTGATAGAACTGCCAGTTGAAGGCTGGATCTGGGCATGTTTATGACAACACTGTGGGCCTGACAACTTCCCTACCATTTTCCAAACTGACCAATCCCAAATTAGCTGACAAAAAACCCTCAAACACCATTTCAAACCCCAGTCCTTGAGGGGAGACCAGATTTCGTGCCCTGAAGTTCCTGATCTTCTCTACAGAGGATCTTTCTTCCTCTGTTTCTGTCTCCGTCTCCTTCTCATCTCTGTCTCCATCTCCCCCTCCCCCTTCCCCTCCCCTCTCCCTCTCTCTCTCCCTCCCTCCATCCTTCCGTCCCTCCATCTTATCTTCCCTCCTCTCTCTTCCCTCCATCTCCTCTCTCTCTTTGTGTATGTGTGTTTGTGTCTATGTGTGTGTGTGTCTGTGTGTGTGTTTCCTCATCACTAATAAAAGCATTATCAAGCTGACAGATAAAAGAAGCCCAGTGGAGACACCTGGACAGTAATGTCTTTAATCTGTTTGCTAAACAATTGTGTTTGCACAATCCTTGCATATCTGTATGAAGACCTGATATCATCCTCCTGTGGTCTTCCTCAGGTGACACCTACACTGTATGCTTAACTTTGTTTCTTCTCGATCTGTAGTTCTCTAAGTAGGCAGGGCTAGTTGATCAGAAATCCTTTTGTCTTTTCATTCTCCACATTGGGAGTCCAAGCTCATTCTTTTCTCCCTGACTTATTTGGACACTGGAGGTTGAAAACAAGTCCTTAGGTTTGTAATGTTTGTATACCAAGCACCAAGCACTTAATTGACTGAGTCATAGTACAAGCCCCTGATTGGCACATTTCTGATAAAAAAAATTATCTTGGTCATGATTGTTTTATACATTTGCTTGAGGACAAGAAATATTTCTTCTTAAGTTCACTCTTCATTCACATTAGTGAGACAACCTCCCTGTAATTCTTCGTTTGCAGCTCATCTCTCCCTACAGTTAAGCTTAACTCCTGAGAATAATCTATCATAGCTGTTCTCCAGTTTCACATTAGTAAGATTTTTAGCACCTTAAGAACCACAACAAGCTGGCAATATCCTTGGGTGGCAGAGGTGACCAGACTTTTCTTTCTATCACTCATTAAGCATGTATGACAAAAAGTGTATGTCTCATGCTCTGTTATGAGACTTATCCTGTGGCCTCGTAGAGCTTCTCTCTTGAATTCTCACTTTAAAATGTTCCTGAATTGTCTCAGTTGTTCACTGCCTGACTCTTTGGTGGCTAAGCTGGTTACCACAGTGAGTACAAACTTCTGCAGCTATGCACTCCTTAGACATTTCTCATTGAAGCAACTGAGATGGGCATTTTCATAGGCTCAGAGATGTCTCTAAGGTTTACTTTCCCCTCTGTCTCTTTAAAATATTCCATTTTGATTTTTGTCTATTAGCAGATATCCTCAGGACACGATTAGTTAGAACTCATGATTTCAAAGCAGAAGTTTATTTTCCATAGTGTTTGTCCACAGTGACCCACCCTGCTCATGAAAATGCTCAATAAAGGGAGGAAATGAAGATATTGTGACTTCCAAGTGCGTATCCAAGGCAGAACCTCATTTGGTCTCCAAGTTGATTTCATTTGTCATTTAGTTATACTAAACATTCTAACCCTTAAGTACATGCTTTGGGAATGAATGCAGCTGATAAATATCCAAATGTTAGCTGCAGGAAAAAAAAATGGATGATAATTTAAATTGCTCTAATTGTAGTCTATTTTTATAAAACTTTTGAAATGTTGGCTTGAACATCTGAGAGGATGTTTCGTATTTGCAAATAAAATTCAGATATTTTAACCCTTTGTATGCGCTTCTGTCAAACCATTCTCTTTTTAAGGGACCTGCTATTCACTATTCATTTATTCATTCATTTGGGTATTTGTGCATGATGTGTGTCTATTTACATATGTATCCAAGTGTGTATAAATGAATGTGAGTACAGGCATGCCATGGAGTCCATGTGGGGTTCAGTGTGCAACCCTAGATGTCAGTCCTTGGCTCTCACCTGACTGAAACAGTGTTCCTCTATGTTCACTGCTGAGGATAGTTAGCTGGACCACAAGATGCTATGATTCTCCTGTGGCCATATCCCAACTCACCATAGAAGTACTGAGGTTAAAGATACAAGCATTTCTTTATCTGTATTTACATGAGTTCTGAAGATCCAAGCTTAAGTCTTCACATTTGTGCAGTAGGCTCTTTACCTAGTGAACCTTTTCCCTCTGCTTCTTACCTGGGGATGGGGCAGGGTCATTAGGAGTTGTTCATTCTATGTGCTATTTCCTGTAAACTTTCCTTTCAGTATTGTTTCTTATTCCTTTCATGTTTACACTGCCATTTTCAACAGTGTACAATTTCAGGAGTGGGATATTTTGCCTTTGCCTTTGCACACCCAAAACCATATAGAAACAAGCAGTTTGTTCCTAGTGTCCAAATCTCTCCATGGTCTTTTTGGTGTATTTTGTTTTTGTTTTTGTTTTTGCTTTTGTTTTTGTTTTTGTTTTATTTTATTTTTTTATTTGATATATTCTCTATTTAAATTTCAAATGATTTCCCCTTTTCTGGCTTCCCACTCCCAGAAAATCCCTTAAGCCCTCTCCCCTCCCCCTGCTCCCTCATCCACCCCTTCCCACTTCCCTGTTCTGGTTTTTCCCTATACTGCTACACTGAGTCTTTCCAGAACCAGGGGCCACTCCTCCATTCTTCTTGGACATCATTTGATGTGTGGATTATGTTTTGGGTATTCCAATTTTCTAGGTTAATATCCACTTATTAGTGAGTGCATACCATGATTGCTCTTTTGAGACTGGGTTACCTCACTTAGTATGATGTTCTCCAGCTCCATCCATTTGTCTAAGAATTTCATGAATTCATTGTTTCTAATGGCTGAATAGTACTCCATTGTGTATATATACCACATTTTTAGTATCCATTCCTCTGTTGAGGAACGCCTGGATTCTTTCCAGCTTACGGCTATTATAAATAGGGCTGCTATGAACATAGTGGAGCATGTATCCTTATTACATGCTGGGGAATCCTCTGGGTATATGCCCAGGAGTGGTATAGCAGGATTCTCCGGAAGTGATGTGCCCATGTTAACGTGTTATGGAAGCCAGTTTCGCTTTATCTTTTTTTAACAGGAACATATGACAAATAACATTAAAATGTGTTTGACTTTCTGTTACAGTGTCAATTCTCAAAGAAAGAGAAACATGCTTTATTAATCTTTAAATCCATACCTAATACCACAGCAACTGCTACAGATGTCAGTGCAGCAGGCACTTGTGTATCTGTATTTAAAACCTTCTCAGAGGGAGGCAACTTGGTCTTTGAGACTGGATGGAAAATTTGAAAAATTCCAAGCAGATAAAGCAAACATATACATAAGTCCATCTCCATTTTCCCTAAATGCATTTCAATTAGTGTATTATTTTAAAATAAAATTCAGAAAAATCCTAACAATCATCAGTGGAATTTCCAGATGTACTATCTAGCTAAATTTATTCATCAATTTAGAAGTGATATTGAAGAGTTAGAGATAGTTTCAAAAATGTTTTCTTTCCCTTAAGACAGTGATATTCTTTGTGCTCATCTCAAAGGAAATTAAATATTACATAGGAGGATAAAAGAATGATCCTATAAAATTGTCTTACAAAATTAAGTGCTTTCATTATCATATAGACAGTCTTCGAAGGATTTTTTGTTTTACAAGTTCTAGTCAATGCTCCATTATTATGAGTAAAGAGGATGAGAAGGCGTTAGTGTCAGAGCTTGACTGAATTCAAGTCACAGTTTTGTGATTAGCAATGCCTATAAAAATGATATATATGTTTTCAAAAAATTATTTAGAGACACAGAGACCCAAGTCTAGAGATTCTCCTCTTGACATTGAAAAGATTGAGGGATAATATAGGAGATGGCTATAAAGACCTCCAGAAACCCTCTAAGTGCTCCTGCTACCCTAAGGTGATGCCAAAAAATACCACTAACTGGCTACCTTAGAGGAAAGAAGTACATTTAATTACATTTCTGGAAGCTAGAACCTCAAGACTGAGGTATTTATTTCTTTAAGGCCCCTCTCCTTGGGCTGTGAGCTATGCTTATGGTATTTTTATATGGTGTCTGCATGTTATATCTTCTATGTGTGTGTCTGGATTCCTCATTTCTTCATCTGAAATGGTTAAGAGTCATACACCATTGGGTAGGACTCACTGTACCAACTCATTTTATCTCTTTAAATTCTGTATTTCCAATGAAGGGAATATGTAGAGCTTCAACATATGAATTGGAGAGAGATAGGATTCAGGAGGTAACATTGGACATGATATACCCACAGAAGTTGCTCTTCTTGGGGTACAATGAACTACATGATGTGTATAGGAATAAAAGTAGCTGGGTAAAGTTATCTGGGACTATCATCTTATCATGGCTTCTGTTACTAGAGGATTGAGCAGAGGTACATGAATATCCTGTGTGGATTAACCAAAAGAAGCTAACCATTACATCAGGAAATGCTTTAGCTTAATAAAAAGCAACAGTAATTTTCTCAGTCAGAAATTGCCTGTGCTTTGAATTCCATCATGAAGGCCTTAGCTTCAATCAGTCTCAAGATAAGATGCAAGTTCTGTCTACAAACTAATTTAAACTTTAAATCCTTTGTAGTAACTAGAAACGCTTTGATCATCTTCTTTTTCTTCACAGTTAACTGTAGTTACTAGACTAGGTTTTCAAAGCAAAATTTCCTTTCATGTTAATCATTAAACAGACTTAACATTTCTCTTGCAATCTGTCATTTTGTGTCAATATCTCCATTAAATGCATTTTTTATCATCCACAGGCTAATGACCTACTTGATTTGTATTTCTTAATGACTCATCAGAAATTTTAGGAATGGATCAGTCAACATATTTAATGGGTTCTGCTTTATGTGTGGAAGCTCTGTTCAAAAATAAAAGTGTCACTGTGATCATGGACATTGATGTCCTGTAATGTGCAGGTGACCATTATGATAATCATTTTCTACATGTGAAACCTGGGTCATAAATATCATAAATGACAAATATGACCTGAAATAACATGTAGGCTCAATGCTCATGAGAAATCTAGCATCCCCTGGTCTCACACTTTCATGCACCTCAGAGCATGCTGTCCTACAACTGAGGAAATAGGAAAACCTAGTCTTTATAGTTGCTCCTTGCTCTTGCTGCAGGGATCTTCCAACTCTGATGCAGACACTATTATCACCCTTTTATAGATTTCCTTAGTTTCTTCTTTCACTGTCCTTAGTTCTGTCACTGTGATAAGGTACCAAGACAAAAGCAACTCAGAGGTAAGCAGTTTGCTTGAGCTCACAATTCAAGAGCACAGTCTATCATGGCTTAGAGATTGAGGCAGTAAGGTCCTGGAGCAGCTAATATTACATCCACCTTATGGAAGGGAAGAACAATAAATGGTATGTTTTTGTATAGTTCAGCCAAAGAAATGACATCATCTACAGTGGGAGGGTCTTTCCCCCTCAACTAACCTCATTAACATCAGCCCACAATGGCATGCCCAGATGCTTGATTCTAAATTGCAACTCATTAAGTTGACAGCAGAAAAGAATTGTCACAGGAGAAGGATCTGTTGAGAGGATGAGCAAAAGGTGCCACAATAGAAAAGACATTGAAAGGAATTGAAACCTCAAGAACTCTAGAGGCTTTCTCAACTTAAGAACTAGCTTTGGAGAGAAATGGCTAATCAAGTAAAAGCATTTGTCACCTAGTCTGACAATCTGAATGCTATCTCTAGAACACACATGTAGCAACAGCGTACCATTTCTTACAAGTTGCCCTCTGACTTACATGTACAGACAGTATGCATAAACACACATGTGGATGACACACAAAATCAGTTGATGTAACAAAAAATTAAAAATAAAGAGAATGCACTCACTTTACTCATAAATAATTTTAAGCTAGACGAATAGTTACAAAATTACGGGCAATAAATATGTATATTTATACCCAAAATGTGGGACAAAAGATGTTGATCATGTTTTAAGAGGATATAATTACAAGGTTAATACTTTTATACCAACATCTTTGTTTTCCCCGCATAAATCTATTTTGAATAATTTTAATTTTTACTAAGACACTCATCTGATCACTTTGAACTAACTATTTTTGTTGTAATTGACAAAACAAGTTCTCTTAAACCTGAAATCTTAATGCTCTAAGTGCTCAGGGGCAGCAGTCATTCCTGAAGAAATCAAAAGTCCAAAAGAAACTATTCAAAATTTCTGCCCAAGGAAATGAGATTCGAGGAAAGGTGGAAATTATTAAAGATAGACGGGATGGAATCCAGTAAGCAAGAAAAGCAGAAATAACTAGGGTGGATACGTACAGCACAATAAAATAATCCACAGCAAGGAAATACCATGCAAGGGTCAAACTTAGGAATGCTCGAGTTGGGGTGTCTTAGTATTTTTTTCTTGTTGCTATGATAAAATACTCTTAACAAATTCCACTTAAGTGAGAAAGGGCTTATTTTAGCTTGTAAATTCAAGATACAGTCTACAGTTGTGAGACAATCAAAGAAGAAGGTGTTAAAGCAGCTGGTTCTAGCTAATCCATGCTCAGGACACAGAGCAGAATGAATACAAGCTACTGTAGCTCAGCTCACATTCTCCACTTTACAAAGCCCAGGATCTCTCTCCCAGGAAGTGTTCCCACTCACCATGTCAATTAATGTAAACAAGATAATCCACAGAGACATGCCCCAAGCCTCATCTTCATGAATTCTATATTCTGACAAGTGTACCTTTAGCAGGAACAATCACATGGGAGGAAAGTGAACGGAAAGAGGAAAGCAGAGCCAGCTGCTAATGATAAGTGTTTGTTAAAATGGCTCTGCATTTTGTACCACTGAAAAGCCCTGAAGGCTTTGTTTCCTTTTGCTGGGAGAAGTATCTGATTACGAGGAAAGAACTACTATTGTTGAGAAAAATATCCACAAATGTTCACATGATCTATTAATTTGACATCTATAGCACAGATATCTTACACATACCAATAAGATGCATCTATAAAATAAATCTTTATTGGGCTGTACATATGAGTGCTTACTGGTCTTTCAGAAAACCTGGGTTCAGTTCCCACCACTCATTTTGGACAGCTCACAATCACCTGTAACCCCACCTTCAGGCAATCTGATACCCTCTTCTGATTTCCACAGGACCTCCACTCATGGTTATATACCCACCAACAGACAGAAAGACAGACATATATCATTAAAAATAAAATAAATATCTTTAAAATTAGATATTTATATATAAATATATCTTATGTATAATATATAAAGAATCTATGTATTATATAGTGTTTCATGAATGAATATATATGCATAATAGATTTTTTATAATTTGCATGAATAGAATATTTGAAAGATTATTAAAATTACCATTGGAAACCTAGATATAGTGCATATATGAAGCCAACATATTGAATGGGTAAATAGCTTGTGATCACTGCCAGACATCAAAGAGTTTAAAACCCATATATTATTGTACTTTTCTGAATATAAACTGCTATGTACACAGATTCTATATTGCATTAATCTATCTTCTAGGCATGATTATGGGATTTTCTGTACCATGGTATTAATAAAAATATGTGAAATTGAATGACAACATGATTCAGATCCTTATATAATAAAGTATTAGATGGAACTCATAAAAGAAGGAATTGCCACTAGTGTTATGTGGCATAGAAAAATGATACTCAAGATGATTGCCTTTTTCTCATGGTGTGCAGCTGAAGCTGGATGTAGAATAGTGTTCTGCACTTCAGTAGGGCTTCAGAAACAACTCTATTTACTTATTAAAATTATGTTTCCTGAAGATGTTAGAGTAAAATGCACCTTTGAAGAAAGAAGTAGGGACCAATGAGATAATGCAGTGACTGCCATACTTAACTTTCCTGTTGTTGTTATCAAACACCATGACCAAGGCAACTTATCTAACAGTTTATTAAGGGCTTGTAGTTTCCGAGGATGAGGTATGACCATCTTGGTGGGTAAATTGGCAGCAGTCAGGCAGTCAGGCATGGCACTAGAGCAGTAGCTGAGAGTTTAAATTCTTGGGCTGGAGAGATGGCTCAGCGGTTAAGATCACCGACTGCTCTTCCAGAGGTTCTGAGTTCAAATCCCGGCAACCACATGGTGACTCACAACTGTCTTTAATGAGATCTAACAACCTCTTCTGGAGTGTCTGAAGACAGCTACAATGTACTTACATATCATAAATAAATAAATCTTAAACATTATTTTCTACAAATAGGGTGCAGAGAAAAAGCCCACCAGAATGGCATACCTCCTCCTCCTGATCCTCCCTAGGGAGCTCTACCAACTGGGAACCAAGTCTACAAATATATGAGTCTATGGAGATCATTCTCATTCAAAACACCACAGTGAATAAAGGTGCTTGCTGTCAGGACTGATTACCTGAATTCAATACATGAGAACCATTTCTCCAGCCCCCTCATCCCTTTTCAGTTAAGGACTTGGTGTCCAGAGATCATTTAGAAGACAGGTGCTAAATGTTGTCAATTAATATGCAAAGAGTGAAGGGGAAAATGAAGGAAAACTCAAGTAATTAAGTTACACTTAGTATGTGTGATAGGTCCCTCATTTGGAGAGAGATTTTTTAATGTAAAGTCAAATTCCTTATTATTATTACTGGGTGCTCAGTGATCTTGAAAAAAAAAACAAACAAAAGATTGTAGAGGTAGCCATGCGCAAGGAATATTTCTTCTTATGAGTCCAGCCTTGACCTGACACCTGAAGCAGTAATGGGTTCACAGTTACTGGTCAACATTCTTTCACTTTGTCCTTCTATGAGCCAAGTCACCACATCAAGAAAAGAAATTGCAGCCATAGTTTCTCCTTTATGAAATCTGCAGATTTTCTATCAAAATCTTAAACAGTAACAGCAGTTTATGGTCTGGTCAAGGAGACCATAGTGTATGACAATCAAATTGAAGCATGGACAAATGCTTCTAACCTCTTTTTACCTAATATGGCACTGGGCTTCGTAAAGCAGCTCTTCTATGCATTCTTATTCATTGAACTTGTAGGATAACTGTAATATCTTTACAAGAAAAGATATTTCAGTTATCCTACAAGATTTACAAAATAGAGTCAAGGCAATTAAATAACTGATTTGTATTTTATAACACAATTAGAAAAAACCTGAAATGATACTGGGGTTATAAAAGCTGTAAAAACTAAAAATAAATATACTCACTAATTCTAATTCCTCCCACTGGGAACCATTATACACACAAAGGCCTAAAAACTATGAAAAATAATAGATTTTGTTTTAGCTTTTATTTCCTGTGTATTGTGGAGATGTATGTGTTTATTGGTGTCTTTGTTAGCTTCAGTTGTCAACTTGACACACCTGGGAAAAGAGCACCTCAATTTGGAAATAGCATCAATTGGATTGGCCTGTGGGCGTTTTCTTGTTTGCTGATTTATGTAGAGTCCCAGTACACTTTAATAGATGCCATCCCCAGGCAGGTGGACGTGGACCAAGAAAACAAATAGCTTACCAAGCCAGAGAAAGCTAGACACTAAGCAGAATTCCTCAATGGTCTCTGCTTCAGTCCTGGCTTCAAGGTCCCTTGGCTTCCTACCTTGGCCTCTGTCCATGATGGACTATAACCTGTAAACCAAATTACCTCCTCCCTCTTCCCAACTTGCTTTAGGTCAATGTTTTACCACACCAACTGAAGACAAACAAAAGTAATAGATGCTTGTTGGGAACCAGAGAGCTTGGCTCAACACCCCCAGCTGAGCTTTTTGCACAGGTTTCTTGAGAGCAAAACATCCTGTGGTTTATCTTGATTCCTGCCTTCCTGCCTGGTGTGGTATGGACTTCCCAGGTGCCTGACCTATGACTATAATTGTTTTCTCCTGTGCCTTCCCTGGCCTCTAGTATACATATTGCTAGTCTCTCAGTAAAGCTTTGGCATTTTCCTTGCAGAATGACCCATGTCTGTGTTTTTTGTTAATCCCCCAGGCCTACGCCCGATACTCAGTACAGTGGCAGTGCAGGTGCTGTCAAATGGAGGTCCCACCGAGTCGGGAAAGAGAGGAGCACCTGACGGGATCATTCCAAGAAAAGCCAGCCGGCGAAAGGAAGAGGAACATATTGGGGAATATATGTTGCAAGAAACAAAGTAAAAGTGAGTACAGGATGGCGCCATGGGGATAACAAGTTCCACCTTAAAATTGGTGGATCAACTGGGGGTTCTGCTTAGGTAACAGGTATTGGGTTCAAGGTTAAAACAGCTAGGGTGTGACAGCAAATTGAGATGGTGAATTTTATTAGGCAAATTGTCAGCAATCTAAAACTGCATCAGGCAAGAGGAATGTGGCATAAAATAAAATAAAATAAAATAATAAAAAGTCAAAGACAAAAAACAGATTTTAGAAACATGGAAAAGAAAGAGAAAGAGAAAGAGAGAAGGAAAATGGATTCAAAACTCTCTTAGGGACAAGGGGAAACATGGAGACGTCCTGTTTCCTCTATGGGCCCTACTGGAGATATTATTAGTACTGGTTACAAGTGCTCTTTCCTCTCTATGTATTGTCTTTGGTACACCAATTTGTCCACATGTGCCTGTCCTTGTTTCGTTGTTTGAATGATTGTCCTATGTTTCATGTTGAAAAGAAAAAATGGTAAAAAACTTTATTTCCTGTTGAAAAGAAAAATTGATAAAAACTTTATCTACTGGAGGTCCATTTCTTGATCCAGTCTCAGGTTACACAGAAGAGGCTGATTTAAGCTGCCCTGCATTTAGCTAGGAGTCAAGCACAGCTAGAGAAAAGCTGCTTTTAAAAGGGCCAACAGCTTCTCAAGTTCTAGGGCAAGTAGGCTGATGGTTATTTCTCCTATTGCGTACAAAGTGCTTTTTCTCTTGAAATTTCAGCTAGAAAAAAAAAGGTTGGTTTAAATTTATAAGATTCGTGTAGTGGCTTCATTTTTGTTTCTGATTGGTCATTTAAGTGGCCCCTTTCTAAGGAGAAAATGGAGGCAGCTCATCACCTAGTACAAGAACAACTTCAGGCAGGACAATATTTCCTTAAATCTTACATTAGAGAATAGTTTGTTAGATAGAACTTCATTTCTTGACTCCTGTCTTGTGCTTTGCAATGATTCCTTGACTACTAAACCATGTGTTTTAGTCCCATCTTCTGTAGTTCGAAAAGTCTCATGAACAGAAAGAAGACAAGAAGAAATTGAATTGTTCTAGCAGATTGTGTGTATTGACAAACTACTGCGAGTATGAAGATACTGCTGTAGTTGAAGAGTTCCTGAAATTGTGTCTATGCCTCTAAATAATGAAGGGAGATTCCCTGTCACCTTGTATTACCATCAGAGAGACTTTGGCATTATTGCCACCCCTGATTAAAAAAGGTCTGGGTCTATGGCACTGGGGTTTTTGGCTTGTGGAGCTGCCACATTGGGGTTGTTCCTGCTAAACTGTATGTGCAAACAACAAAACCAGTCCAGAGCAGTAACTGAACAAGTGCTTATGTCTTTGGCACAGGATAATACATCTGCTCAAATTTGGCTCAGCCTGTAATGAGAATAGTTAGTCTATGACGGGCAACTCCTTTGCAGTCCACACCAACCTAAGACAGGGGCTCTGGGACTGGCAGAGATTCCCAGAGACGGGTAATGGGAGTTGGACAGAAGGTGTCCTAAGACAGACGCTATTCATTCTTAAAAAAATAAAGGGCGAGTTGTTGGGAACCAGAGAGCTTGGCTCAACAACTCCAGGTGCCTGACCTATGACTATAATTGTTTTATCCTGTTCCTTCTCTGGCCTCTAGTATATATATTACTAGTCTCTCAGTAAAGTTTTGGCATTCTCCTTGCAGAATGACTCGTGTCTGTGTTCTTTGTTAATCCCCCATGCCTAAGCCTGATACTCGGTACCGTGGCAGTGCAGGCGCTGTCAGATGTTCCCATTCATTTGTGTGCAGGTGAAGATGTACATATATCTGTATATGCACACACTTGGGCATCCAGAGACCATCTCAGCTTTTGCTCCTCCTTTTCTTTTAACTTTAGTTTCCTTCAAAATTGCCAAAACATCTAGTCTAGCTGTCTACTGAGTCTCCAGGATCAAACTTGGTGCTGGAAATACGTGTGCACCACCATGCCTGTCATTTTATAAACCCAAATCTTCACATTTGCAAGGCAAATACTCTACTGACTGAGCTAGCCACATGCATTGTTTTAGCAATTTTATTGGTGTTTTTTTTTTTCTTCACATTCAAATATATTATATGGAATCTTGAACTACTTATAGGATATTAGGGATCTGGAGTCATAGTTGTCCCCAATATTCTACCAAGGCAGTAGACATACACATCAGGCATGAGATTTCAGTGGCCAAGTGATGCCAGGCTGGCTTTTTACAGATCTTACAATATCCACTTTACAAAAAAAATAAATAAACAATATAGATATTCTTTTATATTTTATTGTTGAGCAAAATATTCCTCTAAAAATATCCTATCTTCAATCTAGGAAGGTTTTTTTTTATTGTCAACAACAAAGTCTGTAAAATCATCCAGAGTCATGACCAAATGAGCATGTATGTGGTAAAACAATCATCAATAATGCCCATTTCGTTTCACTCCTAGTTCAGTGAGGCTGAAAGTGTCACAGATCCTGAATACAACTTGTCTTAGCTACTGTCTCTGTGGCTGTGATAAAATATCCTTACAAAATAAACCTAATGGAGAAAGGATCTATTTTATTCCATGTGCTATTCCACAAGAAAGGAAAGGCACAGGGCAGGAGCATGAGGCTGCTGGTCACAGCTCATCTGCAGTCAGGAAGTGGAGGACAATGCATGCTGGTGCTTAGCTCTCCTCTCCTTATGCCATCCAGGATGTGCGGCCCAGGGAAAGAACTCCCCATAGTCAAGATGGGTCTCCTCATATTAATGACTGACCATCCAACCCCCACCTTTCTGCAAGTTCAGACAACTGTTTTTCAAGTGAATCTGCATTCAGTCAAGTTGACAATTGACACAAGCCATTACATATGTTAGCCTCTGATGATATTCCCCTTTCTAATTTTCACAAGAGATCATGAAGCCTGAAGTAGGCGATCTGAATTTGGTGAATCAGCCAAGACTTGTTGAGTCTCTCATAATCCCAGTGTACCATGCCTGATTCTGTAGATACAGTCTATAATTCAGCTGTATTAACATTAACAAATGAGGCTATGCGGTCAGCATCTATCAGAAACATTACTACCATGCTCCTGAATTTCAATTCCAAAATCACATGCATTTTGTCTATCTACACACACAGAATCTTCTTTGAGCCACTGTGATGAATTGCTTACTTTATAATATAGCTATCGGCGGTGGCGGCAGCGGTGGTGGCAGTGCAGCAGTGGCTGGTCCAGCTGAAGGGCCATCAGCAGTGGAACCAAGGCGACACAGGGTCCAGTTAGGCCCTGCGCCCACGACCACTGACCTTCTCTGGCCAGCCGGGCTGCAAGCAGCTGCGGATTTGCGGTGCCTTTTGCAGAACGGAAGCCACTTCAGAACTCGGCCTCCCACCAGTCAAGAGAGGCTCACCTCCATCTTGGTTTCGGACTCCAGAGAGATCGGACAGTCTGAGGTACACAAACATAACCCGAGGCCAACATCTCGGGGGTCTGAGCCTGACGAGCGTTGGCCTGCACCCAGGCCCTGGGCTGTTCAGGGGGCCATCGGGGTACCAACCCAGACAGGAGGTTTTTTTGCCCTGGCCAGGGCGCGCCGCCATTTTGCCTACAGGACCCAGAGAGCTCAGGAGGGCAGAGACAGCTAACAAGCATAGCCTGAGGCTAACAAAGTGGGGGTCTAGGCCCCAACAGGCCCTGGACTGACCCCAAGAACTGGGCGGCTTGGTGGGTCATCTGTGTGTCAACCCGCCCAGGAGGTTGTTAGCCCAGCAGACTCTCCCAGTGCTTTCGGGGAGCGCGAGCGCGCACGCCCGCCATCCTGATCACCTGGCAGACCCCGTTGACAGTCATAGCCCGAGGGGAACTTTGCTTGGACCTTGGCCTCCCAGGCTTTTGCATGGACCCAGGGCATGGGCGGCCAGGCTAACCTTGTGTGCACCAGCCCGGTTGGGGGATCAGCTGCCCAGCGGAGTGATCAGCACGCGGGTGAGGTCCCTGCAGCTTACACCATCTGCACTCCCTGGGGGTGCACACGGGCTCCATCTGGTTCACAGACACAATCTGGGGCAAAGCACACTAGAGCTGCAAGGGCACCCAAGAACACATCAGCAGGCCAGCGGGGAGAAGTTGGTGTGCTCCTGTGAATCCAGCTGGCACCAGCGGGAGCCTTCGAGTGCCTGCTTTGGGATCTGAACGGCCAGGGCTACAGCGCTCGTCCCCAGGAAGTGTGGGAGACCTGGTGTGCACCCAGAGGCAGTCTGGGAGCTTGCAGCGCGGCTTGCTCCTGCAGCCCAGAGCTTGGGTCCCAGTCCTGAGGCCTCTGGCGGGAGCCCTCAGCTCAACTCTCTCCGCTTCCGAATCCAGATCAGCCTGGGCAGCAAAACCACATCTCCAGGTCCTGCAAGAGGCAAGA
The DNA here is from genome assembly GCF_947179515.1 of Apodemus sylvaticus. NCBI lineage: Eukaryota > Metazoa > Chordata > Mammalia > Rodentia > Muridae > Apodemus > Apodemus sylvaticus. The sequence goes on from NC_067483.1 coordinate 30,839,988, forward strand.
GGGGCTTCCGGGCGGCCAGTGGGAAGAAGTCTGTGTGCTCCAGTGAATCCAGCAGGCCCCAGCAGGAGCCTTCGGGTGCCTGCTTTGGGATCTGAACGACCAGGGCCACAGAGCTCGGTCTCCAGGAAGTGCGGGAGACCCGGTGTGCACCCAGAGGCAGTCTGGGAGCTCGCAGCATGGCTTGCTCCTGCAGCCCAGAGCTTGGGTCCCAGTCCTGAGACCTCTGGCTGGAGCCCTCAGCTCAACTCTCTCCGCTTCCGGATCCAGATCAGCCTGGGCAGCAACACCCAGGTCCTCTCCAGGTCCTGCAAGAGGCAGGAGGGGCTTCTGGGTGGCCAGCTGGGAGAAGTCGGTGTGCTCCAGTGAATCCAGCGGGCATCAGCGGGAGCCTTCGGGTGTCTGCTTCGGGATCTGAACAGCCTGGGCAACAGCACCCTGTCTCCAGGCAGTGCAGGAGTTAAGCTGTGCACCAGAGGCCACCTGGGAAGGGGCAGCTTGCACTGGTGAGTCCAGCACTGACAAGACCAACTAACACCAGTGAGAACTAGATGGCAAAAGGCAAACGCAGGAACGTCACTAACAGAAATCAAGGCAATATGGCAACATCTGAACCCAATTCTCCTCTACCAGCATGTCCTGGATACCCCATCACACCAGTAAAACAAGATTTGGATTTAAAATCACTGGTCATGATGCGGGTACAGGAACACATGAAGGACATACTTAAAGAAATTCAGGAGAAAATGGATCAAAAGTTAGAAGCCCTTACAAGGGAAACACAAAAATCATTGAAAGAAATCCAGGAGAATACAAAAGCCAACAATGAGGAAACACAAAAAAAACTTAAAGAAATACAGGAGAACTTTGGTCAACAGGCTGAGGTCATGAAAGAGGAAACACAAAAATCTCTTAAAGAATTACAGGAAAGCACAAACAAGCAAGTGAAGGAGCTAAGCAAAACCATCCAGGATCTAAAATCAGAAGTAGAAACAACTAAGAAAACTCAAAGGGAGACAACTTTGGAGATAGAAAGTCTTGGGAAGAAATCGGGACAGAGATGCAAATATCAACAACAGAATACAAGAGATAGAAGAAAGAATCTCAGATGCTGAAGATTCCATAGAAACCATGGACTCAACAGTTAAAGAAAATGCAAAATGCAAAAAGCTTGTAACCCAAAATATCCAGGAAATCCAGGACACAATGAGAAGACCAAACCTAAGGATTATAGGCATAGATGAGAGTGGAGATTTACAACTTAAAGGGCCAGCAAATATCTTCAATAAAATTATAGAAGAAAACTTCCCTAACCTAAAGAGAGAGATGCCCATGAATATACAAGACGCCTACAGAAGTCCAAACAGACTGGACCAGAACAGAAATACTTCCCGTCACATAATAATCAAAACTCCAAATGTTCTAAACAAAGAAAGAATATTAAAGGCAGTAAGAGAAAAAGGCCAAGGAACATATAAAGGAAGACCTATCAGAATCACAGCAGACTTTTCACCTGAGACTATGAAGGCTAGAAGGTCCTGGGCATATCTCATGCAGACCCTAAGAGAACACAAATGCCAGCCAAAACTACTATATCCAACAAAACTCTCAATCACCGTAGCTGGAGAAACTAAGATATTTCATGACAAAACCAAGTTTACCCAATATCTATCCACAAACCCAGCCCTACAAAGGATAATAGGAGGAAAACACCAATACAAGGAGGGAAACTTCACCCTGGAAAAAGCAAGATAGTAACCTTTCATCAAACCCAAAAGAAGTTAAGCAATCAAATTTAAAAAATTATAGGTAGTAACAATCACTATTCCTTAATATCTCTTAACATCAATGGACTTAATGCCCCAATAAAAAGACACAGACTAACTGACTGGATACGTAAACAGGACCCTACATTTTGCTGCTTACAGGAAACACACCTCAGGGTCAAAGACAAACACTACCTTAGAGTAAAAGGCTAGAAGACAATTTTACAAGCAAATGGTCTCAGGAAACAAGCTGGAGTAGCCATTTTAATATCAGATAAAATTGACTTTCAACCCAAAGTCAAAGGAAAAATACAACAATAAGAACTCTCAATCCTGAACATCTATGCTCCAAATGCAAGGGCACCCTCTTTCGTAAAAGAAACTTTATTGAAACTCAAAGCACACATTGCACCTAACACAATAATTTTTGGTGACTTCAACACTGCACTTTCCTCAATGGACCGATCAGGAAAACAGAAACTAAACAGGGACACAATGAAACTAATTGAAGCTTTGGACCAATTAGATTTAACAGATATATATAGAACATTCTATCCTAAAGCAAAAGAATATACCTTTTTCTCAGCACCTCATGGTACTTTCTCCAAAATCAACCATATAATTGGTCACAAGACAGACCTCAACAAATATAAGAAGATCGAACTAATCCCATGCCTCCTATCAGATCACTATGGAGTAAAAGTGGTCTTCAATAGCAACAAAAACAACAGAAAACCCACATACACATGGAAACTGAACAATATTCTACTCAATGATACCTTGGTCAAGGAAGAAATAAGGAAAGAAATTAAAGAGTTTTTAGAACACAATGAAAATGAAGACACAACATACCCAAATCTATGGGACACAGTGAAAGCAGTGCTAAGAGGAAAACTCAGAGCCCTGAGTGCCTCCAAAAAAGAAAATGGAGAGAGCATACATTACCAGCTTAATGACACACCTGAAAGCCCTGGAACAAAAAGAAGCTATTTCACTCAGGAGGAGTAGAAGGCAGGAAATCATCAAACTGAGGGCCAAAATCAATCAAGTAGAAACAAAGAGAACCATATAAAGAATCAACAAAATCAGGAGCTGGTTCTTTGAGAAAATCAACAAGATAGATAAACCCTTAGCCAGACTGACCAAAGGGCACAGAGAAAGTATCCAAATTAACAAACTTAGAAATGAAAAGGGAGATATAACAACGGAAACTGAGGAAATCCAAAAAATCATCAGATCCTACTACAAGAGCCTGTACTCAACACAACTGGAGAATCTGGAGGAAATGGACAATTTCCTTGACAGATACCAAACACCAAAATTAAATCAGGACCAACTAGACCATTTAAACAGTCCCATAATGCCTAAAGAAATAGAAGGAGTCATAGAAAGTCTTCCAACCAAAAAAAGCACAGGACCAGATGGTTTCAGTGCAGAATTCTATCAGACCTTCAAAGAATAGTTAACACCAATACTCTTCAAACTATTCCACAAAATAGAAACAGAAGGAACACTACCCAATTCCTTTTACGAAGCCACAATTACGCTGACACCAAAACCACACAAAGATCCAACAAAGAAAGAGAACTTCAGACCAATTTCCCTTATGAACATCGATGCAAAAATACTCAATAAAATTCTTGCCAACCAAATCCAAGAACACATCAAAACGATCATCCACCATGATCAAGTAGGCTTTATCCCGGGAATGCAGGGTTGGTTCAATATACGGAAATCCATCAATGCAATCCACTTCATAAACAAACTCAAAGAACAAAACCACATGGTCATTTCATTGGATGCTGAAAAAGCATTTGACAAAATTCAGCATCCTTTCATGCTTAAAGGCTTGGAGAGAAGAGGAATTCAAGGCCCATACCTAAACATAGTAAAAGCAATATACAGCAAACCAGTAGCCAGCATCAAACTAAATGGAGAGAAACTTGAAGCAATCCCACTGAAATCAGGGACCAGACAAGGCTGCCCCCTTTCTCCTTATCTTTTCAATATTGTACTTGAGGTACTAGCTCGGGCAATTCGACAACATAAGGAGGTCAAAGGGATACAAATCGGAAAGGAATAAGTCAAACTATCATTATTTGCAGACGACATGATAGTCTACCTAAGTAACCCAAAAACTCCACTAGAGAGCTCCTACAGCTGGTAAACAACTTCAGCAAAGTGGCAGGTTATAAAATCAACTCAAGCAAATCAGTGGCCTTCCTATACTCAAAGGATAAGCAGGCTGAGAAAGAAATTAGGGAAATGACCCCCTTCACAATAGCCACAAACAGTATAAAGTATCTTGGGCTGACTCTTGCCAAACATGTGAAAGATCTGTATGACAAGAACTTCAAGACCCTGAAGAAGGAAATGGAAGAAGACCTCAAAAAAATGGGAAAACCTCCCATGCTCATGGATCGGTAGAATCAATATAGTTAAAATGGCCATTTTGCAAAAAGCAATATACAGATTCAATGAAATACCCATCAAAATCCCAACTCAATTCTTCACAGAGTTAGAAAGAGCAATTATCAAATTCATCTGGAAGAACAAAAAACCCAGGATAGCTAAAACTATTCTCAGCAACAAAAGAAAGTCTGGGGGAATCAGTATCCCTGACCTCAAGCAATACTACAGAGTAATAGTGTTAAAAACTGCATGGTATTGGTACAGTGACAGGCAGGAGGATCAATGGAACAGGATTGAAGATCCAGAAATGAACCCACACACCTAATGCCACTTGATCCTCGACAAAGAGGCTGAAAACATCCAATGGAAAAAAGATAGCCTTTTCAACAAATGGTGCTGGTTCAACTGGAGGTCAGCATGCAGAAGAATGCGAATTGATCCATTCTTGTCTCCTTGTACTAAGCTCAAATCCAAATGGATCAAGGACCTCCACATAAAGCCAGGCACTCTGAAGCTAATAGAAAAGAAACTGCGGAAGACCCTTGAGGACATCGGTACAGGGAGAAAGTTTATGAACAGAACACCAATAGCATATGCTCTAAGATCAAGAATTGACAAATGGGACCTCATAAAATTACAAAGTTTCTGTAAGGCAAAGGACACCATCAAGAAGACAAATCAGCAACCAACAAATTGGGAAAAGATCTTCACCAATCCTCCATCAGATAGAGGGCTAATATCCAATATATATAAAGAACTCAAGAAGTTATACTCCAGAAAACCAAACAACCCTATTAAAAAATGGGGTACAGAGTTAAACAAAGAATTCTCACCTGAAGAACTTCTGATGGTGGAGAAGCATCTTAAAAAATGCTCAACTTCATTAGTCATTAGGGAAATGCAAATCAAAACAACCCTGAGATTTCACCTTACACCAGTCAGAATGGCTAAGATTAAAAATTCAGGAGACAGCAGGTGTTGGAGAGGGTGTGGAGAAAGAGGAACACTCCTCTACTGCTGGTGGGGTTGCAAACTGGTACAACCACTCTGGAAATCAGTCTGGCGGTTCCTCCAAAAACTGGGCACCTCACTTCCAGAAGATCCTGCTATACCACTCCTGGGCATATACCCAGAGGATTCCCCACCATGTAATAAGGATACATGCTCTACTATGTTCATAGCAGTCCTATTTATAATTGCCAGATGCTGGAAAGAACCCAGGTATCCCTCAACAGAAGAGTGGATGCAAAAAATGTGGTATATCTACACAATGGAGTACTATCCAGCCATTAGAAACAATGAATTCATGAAATTCTTAGGCAAATGAATGGAGCTAGAGAACATCATACTAAGTGAGGTAACCCAGAATCAAAAGGTGAATCATGGTATGCACTCACTAATAATTGGATATTAACCTAGAAACCTGGAATACCCAAAACATAACCCACACATCAAATGAGGTACAAGAAGAAAGGAGGAGTGGCCCCTTGTTCTGGAAAGACTCAGTGAAGCAGTATTCGGCAAAACCAGAATGGGGAAGTGGGAATGGGGAAGTGGGAGGACAGTGGAAGAGAAAGGGGCTTATGGGACTTTCAGGGAGTGGGGGGCTAGAAAAGGGGAAATCATTTGAAATGTTAATAAAAAAATTATATCGAATAAAAAAAATAATATTGCTATCAACTTATCTTTAAACTCGTAAGTTTAATTGAGGAGCAAAATAAAAAAATGATAGTAGGGGGAGTAAAATTGGGTAAAAAAATAAAATTAAATCTACAACATTTGTAGTAGTTCTTCGTATGATCTGCAAGTCAAAGAATAAACCTTGGACATTATGGAAACTACCAACGCTTAGGAACCGACATTCTTGGTCTCATGCATTTGGGTTTGAATTGAAAAGTCTTCCGCTGGTTCACATGTTTCAACACTGGAGACTCAGCTTGTAGTGCTGATGGATGTGCTATGAACTCATGTAACTGTAGAGGAAGTTACCACTGGGGGCTGTCCTTGAGGGACTATATCCTCAGTTCTTATTTATTCTCTGCTTTCAGAGTGAAGTTGCAATGCCATCTGCTCCCACATGCTTCCATGTTTACCCTGCATCTGATGCTACCTTCTTAAACTGTGAGCCCACATAAACTGTTTTCCCCTTAATTTGCTTTTGCCAGGTATTTTATTAGAACAACAGAAAAGTAACTAAGGCATATTTGCAAATGCTTCCCTAATGGATAGTGGTATTCAACATTTGACATAGAATGTGCTAATGTATCCATTTCAATTACCTACTGTTTGTGGGGCAAGGTTTTTATCCTTTCTTACTTTCTATCCTAAACATCGTATCTTAATGAATTTAAGCAGACTTTTTATTCATAAGGGAAATAACTCTTTTATTTATCCATACATAAGAAGAAAAAGATCAACGTGTTTTCCTCCTTTATTAAATATTAGAGAAATAAAGTAGAGTGGTAGTATGCTTTGGGCTATTCTGAATAAGTTTTTGTTTTGTTCTCTTTTTGCAAGACAGAGCTTATCTGTGTATCTCTGGCTGTCCTAGAATTTACTCTGAAGACTAGGCTGGCTTTGAACCCACTGAGATCTGCCTCCGTCTCCACCTCCACCTCTGCCTCCTCTGCCACTGCCTCTGCCTCTGCAAGTGCTAAGATTAAAGGCAAGTGCCACCACTACCCAGATTTGCTTCTTACTTTTAATTAATGTTTCATTACACCTTATTTTCTTTGGTTTGAGTTTTTTAAAAAAATATTTACTTTAACTATGTGTATGTGTGCATTTCTGAACATACACATTTACATGTTGAATCCTGTGCAGGTGAATTTACAGGTGGTTGTGAGCCACTTGAAGTGGTTCTGGGAAAAGAACTCTGGTCATCTGAGTGGTAAGCATGCCTAACCGTGGGCCACTGCTCCAGCTCCAATACAGCATCATCATTCTTGGACATGAAATATTAGGCCATACCCAGGGATTGCTCTCCATTGATCCCTGCCCACTCTTGTGATTTTTCTTCACAGCTAAGAACTGTTTTGCGGTCACATCTATTTTTGCTGTTTTTGATTCAGTGAGTTTCATGAAGGTATTTTTTTTAACTTTTGCAAGTAAACACTCATTTGTAAATAAGTTAGGAAACAAAATTGCCACATTTGTATACATTCCTGTTATTTGACATAATTGTGCTTAGAGAAAATTTAGCCTCTGGAAAGTTCCTTAAATAATGTGACTCATTAACATTTGACCAGAGCACATCAACTCCAAACAACAAATTACACTGCAAGGTTGTTGGCTTTTTCTTTTCCATTTTATTGGAAAACTCATTTATTTTTAAGAGAGATCATTCATTAATCTCATCTGGCTTGTCTGTGTGTGTGTATTTCCTGCAGTTAAAGTTAAACTCTGCCCTTAGAAATAATGCTCACAAAATTATATATGATGGGGCTGATGCAGCTTTTAGTTGGCGTGCTGCAACCTGCTTGGTGAATGAATATTTTTAAGCTTCTTTGAAATCTTGAATATGAAAATAGAATAAAAATGTGATTACTGTCACTATAGCCCTGCCAAATTTGTTAATGAGGCAATATTCATTATTTTGTCTTGAGCTGAATTTGATGGTTGTTTTGAAAACAGTACACACTAATGATTAACACGCAAACTAAGCTCAGCTTTATGTTGTGGGTGCCTTTTGTGTAGATTCATGCAAAGGTTTTTCTAGTTTCACTAGGTTTCTCTCCCTAGTGTTGGAGAGAAACAAAATTTTGCAATTTTAACTCTTACACTTATTTAATACAGATGTTCAGACTAGGGAAAATGGAGGTGAGAAAGCTTCACGGTGAATATGTATAATCTCTTACATTGTATGTGTTTGAAAAATATTTTGTATGGAGGCATTCGTCTTTTTAACCACAGTTTCTAAAATCTTAAAATCCCATACGTGATTATCTTAGTCTTTATGAATGCTAAGTTCTCTAAATTGCATAGTATAAGCTCTTTTTCCGAAATTTTGGTGGTTTCTTTTATTTTTAAGTGTGTGCAATAGAGAAAGACAGACACAGACACAGAGGCAGAGACATAGACTACAGAGTGTAGTACCTATAGAATCCAGTAGAAGAAGCCAGATCACTCGGAACTGGAGTTGTAGAATGTGAACAACCCAAGTGAATACTGTGAATTGAACTCTGGTCCTTTACAACAGCAGTATTTTTAAAAAAAAAACATGCCCAGCCATCTCTCTAGCTCTAGCTCTTCTTTCCCAGTTTGAATGTCCTCTATGTCCCACAGCCTGTAGTGATACCAGTTAACATCAAAGTTAGAACTTACTGTCACACAACCAATAACATTATATCCTACTAAATCATTTATAAATTATATTTTCCTCTGTTTTGTCAAATATTTCAATGATCACAAAGACTCATACCCCACATACCAAGGACTTTTATTATATTATTTAAACTGTGCTCATTAAGGATTGAATATAGAATGATCCTGGGGCTCAAATGTCAAAGGACTTGATTACAGATCAGGGCATTATTGAGAGCTGTCTGGGTAAAGATAGGCAAACCTCAACCATGAGTTGATACATGAATAAGTGAGCTATTAGAGGTCTGTGTCAGGTTGAATGAAGGCAGGTATTAGACGTGTGTGTGTGTGTGTGTGTGTGTGTGTGTGTGTGTATGTGTGTGTATGTGTGTGTATGTATGTGTGTATGTATATGTATGTATGTGTGTATGTGTGTATATGTGTGTATGTGTGTATGTGTGTGTATGTGTGTATGTGTGTATGTGTGTGTATGTGTGTGTGTATATGTGTGTGTGTGTGTATCATAGAGCCTCTGTTCCTTCACATTTCTTTCTATATGACTGCACCCGGAGGTGTGCATCTTTCTTTCAACATCCCCTTCTGCCATGATGTTTCTACCTTGCTACAGTCCTAAAAATAACAATTAAAACGTCTAAAGCAGCAAGCCAACACAGACCCTCCCTCCCTGGAGTTCCTTATGTTATGTATTTTGTTACAGTGTAGGAGGAATCTAACCCAACACTTAACTTCTTTGTCCTTACTACAAGCCAATCTTTGATATTTGCACTTTGAAGTCATTTGAGAAACATGCAAACTGGAACCAGCTTGCATTTTTATTGAGAGGAAAGGTACATTGCAAATTGAAAGATACTAATTTTCATTCCTCTCATCTCCTGAAATCCCTTGGAGACTTCTAAGTTAATAGTTTTAGAAGAGTTTAGATAAATTGGTTGTGTAGGCTTATAATGTAGTGCTAAAGAGAGATAGGGGTATTCATGAGATGATAAGAATAATAGTAATGACAAAGGCAATTTGTGGAGCAGAAAATGAGTGAAATTACAAACATACTAATCATTTTTTTATATCAAATTCCTTGCAACAAGTAACTGCAGGCAGGGGATGAATGTATCTGGCGGTCTTTGTAACACACAAGCTTTTTGTGCCTGTGCTATGTGTTTGACAAGTACATGTTAATTTAAATTTCATAGTCAAAAGACTAAGAAAGAGAGTAGGACAAATACAATAAAAAATTATAAAAAACAACTTAATTATGATATCATCTACTGCAGGAGTCATGTTTTACACCCAAGATATAAGTAAATTGATCTCTACCTGAATAAACAATTTTTTTTAAATTTCTCTGACTCCAAGAAAAGAGACTCAGACACCTTAGTAGTAAATCTTAACCTTTCCATATAAAAAGACAACATGGACATGTGTTAGAAATTTAAAAAAAAGTGTTTTAAATTTATTCTGCCCTTTATTTTATTTTTTATTTTTATGTGTGTATATATTTATGTGTAGATACATATATAGGCCAGAAGAGAGTGACAGATCACCGGTAGTGAAGCTACCAGTGGATGTAAGTGGCCCCACATGGGTGATGGGCACCTAACTGTGGTCCTCTGAAAGAATAGGAAGGCTGAGCCACTCCTCCCAGATGCTCAGTGCAGCACAGCTAAGCCACACTTCTAGATCCTTGCTGCATCACAGCTGCATAACCTTCCAGATACTCATTATAGTACAGCTAAGCACCCCTCCAGATGCTCACTGCAGCATAGCTGAGCAGCCCCTCCCAGCACTCATTTCTTTTTCAAAAAAAAAAAAAAAGAACATTTGTTTTGCATGTGTCTCTCTGTGTGTGTCTTTATGTGAATGGTATAGATGTGCAAGTATCATCATCATGCATGCACCATCATGAATGAGTGGAGACCAGAAAACAATTAGCATGAGTCCACTTTTTCTTCTTTTTCCTCCAAGGGGAAGGAATCCAAGGATTTGGGACTTAAGGTATAAGGCTCACTCGCTCTTTTACCCTCTAAGCAATCTTGCCAGCTTCTTCTCCCTTACTCAGGATGTACAAAACAAAACATTCATTAGACATACACATATGTAGTAGATATACAGTGGGGGGTAAAGTGAATAAATAAATAAATAAATAAATAAATAAATAAAGCTTGCTATTCTTACAGAGGATCTGAGTTTCTCTTTCATTATCCTCATTATGTGGCTCACAGATATAACTCCAGTTCCAATTGGATCTATTACCATCTTCTGGCCTCCACACATACTATGCTCATGTGCGTATACCCCCACCCAGACAGACACATATGAATAAATAAGATTGATCTTAAAATATACTTTGTCTATGTTAAATTTTCTACACCTCTCTGCTATTCACAAAATTTAAACTGTGAACATGTAAAAAAAAAAAACGGTGACATAAAATACATGTAATAAATAAAATACAATTTTGAGACTTAATTTTCTTACTTCTAATTGTGTGTATATATGTATGGGTGTCTGGGGACAGGGATAGGTGCACATGAATGTAGTACCTGAGTAGGGCGTTATCCTCTGGAACTGAAGTTGCATAGTCATCTAGGATGACTTTTCAGATACAGAAAAAAGCATATTTTGTGTGTTGCTGCAGGTGGAGCAGGGTGGATACCAACAAGAAGTTAGAAGTCCTTTCTGCCTATTAGTTGCATTAGAAAGTACCATAAACTCCCATAAAAACCACCTACTTACCTGCCACTAAATGCGGTTCAAGCAGAAACTGTATGATAGATTATTTGGGGGGCTATAATAAAGAGAATTTCTGCAGTAGGTATGACTTTGGAAAAATGAACTCTACAATGCTGCTCAAGTCTAAAGTGATGAATCTGGTCTGACATATAACTGAGTACCTTGGAAAATAGAAATCAGAGCAACTGGAGGGCATTGCCAGCCCTTGTCAATAGCTCACAGGAGTTGTCAGTTACATTCATGGTAAGGGAGGCAGACAGGAGCTATGGCTAGCAGTCATGTTTATGAAGAGTCAGCACATGTCTACTAAGGGTTTTGCTGCCCATGGTTCCAGGAGGGTGCTGATGTTAGAAGCAGGTGAGGGAAGAGCAGAGATCACCAGAAGGGCAACTTAGAAAATAATGTTAGCTGCTTCCTCTTGCCCTGTTCTTTAGCTCCAACTTGAATGATAACTCTGTCCCACAACCTTAGAGAGACTGCCCCACTCTGACAATTATAAATCTCACCCTGAAAGTGGAAATTGATGGCTAGAGAATGGAAGGTGGATTGGGGTGATGGAGAATTGATAGACTGCCACCAAGATAAATGGTCAACCACAATTTTGCCAAGGACAGGCCCTGTATCTTGTCTTCATTAAGGCTTGAAGGAATCCATTTGTGTGCACACTCTTCTTCACAAATGCAAGAACTGAGGAACCTGCTGGAGATAAGGCTTTGTCTGTCTGATTTTCAAAGAGCACAAGACCAGTCTTTCCCAAATAGTTGTTCTGTAAAAGGGATACTTCAAGTTGATCATTTTGATTTTTCTCTGACATGTCTGTCATATTTTAATTAAGATTTCAATTTGGGAGTCCATGTTTGTTGAAAAAGTCTTCCAATGGCTTAATTTTTTTAAAAAGAAGACGGTAAACATTTTAGCTCTAGAGGACTTTATTTTTCATAAAAATTATCAAAGAACATTGGCTGTAATTTAATTAGAGTGGACATCTTCCTGTGTTTGCAAAGCCTCATATTGGAAAACAACACTTATGAGTTTTCTAAGTGCTACAGGCTTTTAGAATCTGTGGAATTTTAAAGACTAATTTGAGGCTTAAATAAGAAAATGAAAAAATGTAGAAATTTGTCCTAACTATATAGGCAGTTATGGTAAAATCAAGACTTCAATGCTAAGTTTCTGTTTCTTAGAGCCAGAGAGATGGCTAATACTACTTTAAAAGAGGACCTGGATTTGATCCCAGCACCTTTGTTGGGTGACTCATAGTTATGTATAACTTCAGCTCTATGGGCATTTGTATTCGTGTGCATATTCTCACACAGATACACACACACCTTCACCACCATCACCAACATCAGCACCATCATCATCATCCATTGAAATAGTTCTGGTTAAAGCCCAGTGTCCTTCCTACACAAAACAAACAAACAAGTTTCCAATAACACAAATATAATCTGAATTTTGAAGAGTTTGTATAACGTGAATTTCAAGATTGAGAATAAATCATGTTATGGAAGTAGAAGGAAAGAACATATGTATGCCCTGCTCACCGTCCATATGTTTAGCAAGTATGGTAGTCTTGTGCTCTATAAGAGAGCAGGCTGAGCAAGCCAGGGGAAGAAAGCCAGTAAGAAACATCCCTTCATGGCCTCTGCATCAGCTCCTATGTCCTGCTTGAGTTCCAGTCCTGACTTCCTTTGGTGAGCAACAGCAATGTGGAAGGTATAAGCTGAATAAACCCTTTCCTCAACAACTTGTTTCTGGATCATGATGTTTGTACAGGAATAGAAACCCTGAATAAGACAAATTGGTCCCAGGAGTGGGGTATTCCTCTGACAATCTGACCATGTTTGGGGGAGGACTGTGGAAGGACTTTGGAACTTTGGGTTGGAATTTCCATTCAGTGTTAGCTCTGTGGAATGTTGTGTAGTAGCTTGGAAGATAATGTTGAGAATGGTGTAGCAGATAGAAGCCTGGCTTGTGAAATTTCAGAGGGAAGATTAAAGACTCTAATACGGACCATGTTTTGATTGTGAAGATTCTGTGGTTCTGGTTAGCTGGGGCTGAAAAATCAGCTGTGATTTACAAGATACCAGAACCACTAAAGCAAACCGTTGTGTTACTGGGACTATTCTTCTTCTTTTTTTTTATTGAATATCTTTTTCATTTACATTGGCAATGATAAGACATTTCCAAATTTCCCCCTTCCCAAAAGGCTCCCTTCCCAATGATTCCCTACCCCTCCTCCCACCCCTGCCTCCATGTATATGCCCCTCAATCTGACACAGGCCTACCTCCCCCCGCAAGTTCCCCAATGTCTGTTTCCCTTTGTTGTGGCCTCTATTGAACCTTTACCTGACCAAAGACCACTCCTCCCACTGATGCCCAACAAGGCATTCCTCTGCCACATTTTTGGCTGGAACCATGTATACCCCTTGGTTGATGGTTTAGTCCCTCCCTGGAAGTCTTGGTGTATCTGGGTGTCCAAAGTCATTGTTCTTCCCATGGGGCTATATACCCCTTCAGCTCCTCTGGACCACCCTCCAGATCCTCCATTGGGGACTCCAAGCTCAGTCCAATACTTGGTAGCTAGTTTCTGCCTCTGTATTTGTAAGGGACTATTGGTGCTGGTTAGCTGTAGCTAAGAAATTAGTGGTGATTAAGAAGAGACCAACATCACTGAGGTGGGATCATCTGGAAAGTGTTTTCTGATAGCATAGAGACTGTGTTCCAGAGATAGCCATGGCTGTATTTTATGCTGTGGATGGACTTGGCACTGTGTAAGAGTTACCTAGGTGGTACTGGATTTGAAGGCATGCATGGGTCATGAAGAGCATGAGGCTTCGCACTTCGAGAGACCATGGAAGAACATTGGTGAAGGTGCAACCTCAGTTGCAATTGATGGCCCAGGACTGAAGGGGTTATGCATAGGAGTTGAGGCTTGGCACCATGAAGAGAGCCTATGAGAGGCTATTGGTGAAGCCTAGTTACAATGGAAGCCAACAGTGTTTTGGAGATTCCAGTGCTATGAGATGACCACCAAGAACAGCAGTAACAGTGGAGTACAGGCAGCTGGAGCCTAGAAGACAAGCTGTGTGCTACAAACGGCAGAGCTGGAAAAGTGATCCAAGCCCTTGGAGGAGCCTGGAAGATCATGAGTTGGATCCTAGACCTTGAACCATTGGAGTTTGAGTTTTGCTTTTCATTGTGACTCTGCCCTGATATTTTTCCCTCTTGGAATAAGAAAGTATTTTAGTGGAGCCTACAGTTAAGAGACTGAATTTTTAAAAGACTTTGTATTTTAAAAGATACTGTACATTTTAAAGGGATTGAACTTTTAATATGTAAAAGCTGTGGGACTTTTAAAGTTATTTAGATCTTGTTGATGAATAAGAAAGTAAGGGTTGAAGCTTAATAGTGATGTGTTTGTATGTCAAGTTGACAAGGGGTCAATTGTGTTTGCTGGTTTTGTGTATCAACTTGACAGAGGCTGGAGTTATCACAGAGAAAGGAGCTTCATTTGGGGGAAATGCCTCCATGAGATCCAGCTGTGGGCATTTTCTCAATTAGTGATCAGGGAGGAGGGCCTATTGTGGGTGGTGCCATCCCTGGGCTGGTATTCTTGGGTTCTGTAAGAGAGCAGGCTGAGCAATCCAGGGGAAGCAAGCCAGTAAGAAACATCCCTCCTTGGTCTCTGCATCAACAATGTAGAAGGTGTAAGCTGAATAAACCCTTTCTTCCCCAATTTGTTTTTTGGTCATGATGTTTGTACAGGAATAGAAACTCTGACTAAGACAAATTCATTCCAGTAAATTACACACACACACACACACACACACACACACACACACACACACACACACACATTCTTTATTCATTTCAACTTATTCCATATACATGGAGAGCAACAAAGAGAAACAGAGATTCAACATAAAAGTTTTGTTACTCTAGAGAACACTGACTAATACATAGGCCAAATCTACTTTGAGAAAGCAACCATTGCAGGAATGAGCTTTTATTTACAGGCACTTGGGTAACTCATATACAGCTATTCCACTAAAATCTTCCATGCCAACATGGACAGTGAGGGTGCCATAGTGGTACAGAGAGGTATCCTTCTTCAGTCGCCTTCTACTCTCTATGTATGCCAGTACCTCCCAGGACTATATGACCATCTGTAGCTGGAGCAGAACTTTATATGACTTCAAGAGATGATTAGTAAGGAGGGCCAGAATCTCATTTGAGAGTCTGATGTATCTCTCCACCCCCTTGTTGTATGGAAGAACATCAATAGGCCTGATCTTGAACATCTGCTTTGAGTAGTAGCAATTACTCTGATGAAGATGGTAACACTTGTACTTAGGGGAAAGTTCTACATCAGTAGGGAATAAATAAAATATAGGAGGCATAAATAGAAACTCAGGTTGCTGGTCAGTGGGGCAAGCTGCATGCACTGGAAGGATCAGTGATGATTAAGTAGGAGTTCATAACTGGAGGCATTTCCCACCTGTAAATATCTAGCAAGGGTGAAGACATTTTTGTTTGTCCTGGCTGGTGTGAATGTGACCAGTTCCTTCTATCACCTTTTAGATAGAAGCGAGGAAGGCTGAGAAAACCCCATAATGTCCAGACAGAAAGCCTTATCTTTATCCCTTGCAAGTTTCACATATTTGGCATTGTTACAGTTTCCATTCAAAATCAGGAGACAACTGGTATCACCAGATTTGGAATCTGTTATTACCATCTTGAAATTCACAATAAGACAATAAAACCTGCCACTTGTTCTCCCTTCCCTTGCTGTTCTATGGGCACACCACACCTCCTATGCCTTGTGGGGCACAGAATCATTTAGAAAGAAGGCCTGGAAGCTTCAGTGGAGATGAGGTAGCAAGATGACTGTAACATCTCTTACTGTCTTGTGTTACCTCTGGGCATTAAGTGACACTTGTCTGAAACTTCATTTGGTAGAAAAAAAAAGAGGAGGTGTTGTCTTAAAATTTCTAATTTTTCATTTGTGCCGTGCACAGCACTTGGGTGTGTGTGTGTGTGTGTGTGTGGTCATGCTTGCACTATGGGTGTGTGAGTTCCCATAGAGTCTAGATGAGGATATCAGATCTCCCAAAGCTGGAGCTGCAAAGGTTGTAGACCACTTGATATTGGGTCTCAGAATAGAACCAGGGCCCTCTGGAAGATCAATGCACGTTCTTAACCACCAAGCCATCCCTCCAGCCCTATTGTCTTAGTTCCATTTCCTGCAGCTATGATAAGGTATCATAGGAAAAAACAGTCTATAGAAGAACAGGTTTAGTTTAGCACCCAATCTCAAATTATAGTCACTCATTGTAGGGAGGTCAAGGTTTCAGGAACTTAAAGCATCACATCATATCACATCCACAGCCAAGAGAAAATAACAATAAATTAACACATTCTAGAGCTCAGATTTCCTTCTTTGCCCTTACACAATTCAAGACTCCTGCCTGAAGAAGGCTGCCTCCCACACCTAAACTCTTCCCACTTCAGTCAGCAGAATCAAGAAAATCTACACCCAGAGACATGCCCAGGGGTCAGCCTCATCTAGACACTTCCTCGACAAGGCTTTCTTTGCAGATGCTACCACAATATCACAGAGCTATATAAAGAAGGGGGCAAATACTTCTTTTCCTGTGTTTCTCCTCTGTACCAACCAACTGCTCAATTTGAAAGTGATGATACTTAAAATGAGAGAGTAATGAGACAGCCCCGGGTTCATTTTGTTTTTTTCTCCTCATCCAGAATAAATTCACAGCATGCACACATCAAGACATGGTATTAAAAAAAAAGAGAGAGAGCTGGATCAATGTGAGAACTATTTCTACTGTTCTAGTAAGGAACACTATAGTCACATGCACAAGGTATGTGAACAAATTGCCAAACTAGTGTGACATGACACAAAACAATGCTCTTATATTTTTGAAACAAATATAAATGATAAAATATGTCCAAAATGTATCTACTTATTCACTGTTATGCATGTGTGTGTGTTTGTGTGTGTGTGTGTGTGTGTGTGTGTGTGAAAGAGAGAGAGAGAGAGAGAGAGAGAGAGAGAGAGAGAGAGAGAGAGAATGTACACAGAGGAGTACAGTGCCCATGGAAGCTTGAAGAGATTTGCAGATCCCCTGTGGCTAGAGTTACAAGTGGTTGTATGTGGTTCAGCCTCGATGTTGGGAATAATATTGTATGAGAGCAATATAGGTTCTTAACAACCAAACCATTTCTCTAGCCCCAAATTTCTTTTTTGTTTACAATGATATTGAACAGCAAATTAATTATTATTGTTCACTCCTGAGCCTACTGACCTGAAACTCTCTGGGACTTCTGTCTGCATTTCATGTTTCTACAGGAGCTTTGGTATTACACATTTGTGCTCTTGTATCCAGTTTGAAGTTCTGTGGGTTTTAACATTGAACCTCATAATTTTGCAGCATGAAATTTAAACACTGAGTCATTTCCTCATCCCTCAATTCCAAAGCTTTTCAAAGGCAAAAAAAAAGTTCAAATATAAAGCCCTTTGTTTACTGAAAACTTGTCCTATGGTCTACACTGCCTCCCATGGCAAGAAAAATGCTAAAGAATGAATAAGGTACATCTTCAGGTTACAAATTAGGCAGTGATAGTTGAGCAAAGCAAAAGCTTTAATCTTCCCTCTGCCCTGCCCTGTGATTTCCTGGGTTTGCTTCTGAGACCCTAACAAATCGCCTTTGCACCTTGCCTTCTCAATTCATCTGTCTCCTGATATTGCATAATACACTCCATGGTGGATTTTGAAATTGAGAAATATGAGTATATAAAACAGACAGTATTGACTGTGCCTTTTCATTCTACTATAGTCTACATTTTATACCAATCTTATTTTTCTTTATAAACTTCTTGTCAAATATTTTGAACAGTCATTTGCTTCATCTGTGGTTTTCAAGCTTTCTGAACATACTATGAAATCAATGAAAAAAATGACTAGGACATTATAAAAATCCAATCTAAAGCATGCATAGACACACACTCACACACACACACATACACACATGAACACATGAATATGCATATGTTAAGTGCAAATTATTATACATATGAGTGTCTAAAAATTAATTCTAAAATATTTTCCACCAAACATACAGAAGTTCTGAATTTTATGACTCTGAACATGCTTTGCCTATTTTTTATAATTTATCTAAATATTTGAAAATGATTGATACTCTAATTAAAGCAGCTTCTAAATTATACATGACTCTTTTCTACAAACAACAATAAAACAGCATATGACACAGAAGCATGTTTACGCCAAGGATTTCAGTAATTCGATTGTGAAATAATGAATGTTTCATTATTCAACTTATGCTAATTTCTTAACCCGCTCCACCTGCTCCTTTAGATAACCAGAGCCTGGATTTTTCTGTGAATATTTGGATCGTGTTCTCTCAGATGCTGAACTGCCTCATTCCTTTTCTTCTTCAAAATAGCTGAGAATTTGGCCTGAACTTACTAGCTTCTCAACAGAGCTTGCTGTGTCCCAGGAGGCAAAGTAAGATTTATTCCAAGTCAGAGCCAAGATGAAGTTATTGGTTTTAGTTCTGTAATAAGCTGAAATAAGAACTAACACAAACACACCTCCCTGCTTGAGGTACAACATTCGCTGTTTTGTTGTTACTTCTTCATTTCTGTGTCTGCTCTCCCAGTTGGCTATGGGGCCTTAGTGAGGAGGATCAGGACAAGCCCCTCTTCCCATGCTTCCTTTCCTTTATAATTCTGTTCTCATTTGGATTCAAAAGAGATCTCAACCTGAATCACCCTCACCCTTTAGCCAAAGAAGCTTCTTTTTGCAGTGGGCAGCGGGGAATGTAGAAGTGCATACCTGATTAAAAAGGTGCCACTAAGAGACTGACTGATCAGTCCTAAATGGGACATTGTTCTGATCCCCCACCACTCTAAGGCTGAGAAAATAGCATAGAAGAGGAGGCAGAAAGACTGTAAGCACCAGTGTATGGGGAGGATACTGTGAAATAGGATCTTCTGGACACAATAGGGCATTGTGCTCATGAACTCAGAGTAGCTTTGTTTACCTCCTAAAGATGTATATAAAATCAAGTCAGCGAAAATTTCAGTATAAATGGGGGAAGAAATGAGGCCCTGCTCCTAACTGAGGGCCCAGGAGAGCTGCTGAGGGAGGGAGAAGGAGTCTTTGGGGCATATGAACATCCATAGATATCTGATAAGCCAGGGCACACTCCACAGCCATTCACATATGGGTTTTGTAATTGTACTTAGTAAGTTATACAAAAAGAAAGAGAAGGAAGGAGGAGGAGAAATAGAAGAAGAGGAAGAAGGAGAGGAAGAAACTTTTGAAGAGAATGTATGTGGGTCATAGTGAAGAGTTGGAAGGGGAACTTGGAGGTGAGTGGAGATGAGGATACTTCTTTGTATATATATATAAAATTATCAACCATAAAATATTAGTAAAATATAAAGAAATTTTACCAAAATGTTCTGAAGAATGGAGTAGTGAAAACAGATATTACAAGCACAGATATCCCATGAACCTTTGATTTTAGTATCTTTAAGATTAATGTGAATTCAAGGGAACAGTAAAATTACAACTTACAACACAAAGCCAGCTTACTTACCTGTTTTTTCAGGAAGAAAGAAGACACACAGGCAGACCATTTGTGCTGTTATGTGTTTGCTTTTATGCTATTGTTGTTTCTGAAGGTAGAAATTTTGGAAACTGTTGGATTAGCCACACCAGACAGAAAAGAAGGTACCAGTCTCCTCTGGAGTAGAGTAATGACCATTTACTGGTTAGGGAGTGATGCTTAGATATGTTTCGAAGATCAAAAGCCTTTGCTTCCCTTTACCAGCTTTGGCACGTTAACAATAATAAGCTTCAAATCCCTCACAAAAGATGAATAATGACAGAGTGCATATTTCTCATGTATTATTTCCAAACTAGAAAGCTAGGCAGGATGTGAAGCCCGAAGGAACATCAGAAGAGGATGGTTTGGCTTTTTTAAATTTAAATTTATTTTTATTCATGAGCATATATACATATGCACATACACACACACACACACACACACACACACATATATCACATGTCCAGGTTCCCACAGAAGATAGAAGGAGATACTGAATCCCTTGGAAACGGAGTTATTGACAGTCATTGTCATTGCCCAACTAACAAAGATACTGAGAACCAAATCCAGGCCATCTTCATGAGCAGTAAGTTGTCTTAACTATGGAGCCATCACTCCAGCCCAAGATTCTAGCTTTCACATTGCTCAAGGTTCAAGCTAAATTCTACTACCTTGCTAGATTGCATCTGAGAGTCTTTCATCCACTTTTACCTATACTTTTGCTGGTGAAAATATTACTTTTCTGGGAAATATCTCATATCCCTCAATGATGGTGTATGATGTGAAAGTATAAGGTAAAATAATAAAATTATCTCTTTCTTGCCCTAAGTTGATTTTGATCATTGTGTTTTACATCATTACGTCAAGAGATAGCAAGATAGGATGCAAGGGTGACTAGATAGATTGATTGATTGATAGATAGATAGATAGATAGATAGATGATAGATAGATATCAAAATGTCACATGAAATACATTGTCATATACATAAATTAGTGCAAAAATTATAAAACTATGTACCAATATTTCAAGTTCACTTTCAGCAATAATCAAAATAGAAGCTTTTTTTTGTGATCATTATCAAGATTCATTGTCTACCTGATATCCTATAACAGAGATCCCTGAGTAAAATCTTAGCATCCATCTCATTAGTCTTCTCTTTACTTTATTCAGTCAGGAGTTCATTATGTACACTTGATTCTGTACCTGCTGTTAAGAACCAGTAGATTTCTTTCCACCACCAACACACAAACAAGAAACATCCCATTTTCACATGGGAACCTCTGCTGGCCATATTCTTTCTGGACACACTCATCCCTATTTAGAATCACTATTTTTTCTTCTCCTAAAAAAAACAGGTAAAAAGGATTTGAACTCAGGATCTTCAGACGAATAATCAGTGCTCTTAACTACGAGCCATCTAAATTACAAAGGTTCTATAAGGCAAAGGACACTGTCAAAGGGACAAAACAGCAGCCACCAAATTGGGAAAAGATCTTCACCAACCCCACATCTGACAGAGGGCTAATATCCAATATATACAAAGAAATCAAGAAGTTAGACCCCAGAAAACCAAATAACCCTATTAAAAATGGGGTATAGAGCTAAACAAAGAATTTTCACCTGAAGAACTTCGGATGGCTGAGAAGCACCTTAAGAAATGTTTAACATTATTAGTCATTAGGGAAAAGCAAATCAAAACTACCCTAAGATTTCACCTTTCACCAATCAAAATGGCTAAGATTAAAAACTCAGGAGAGAGCAGGTGTTGGCGAGGATGTGGAGAAAGAGGGACACTCCTCCACTGCTGGTGGGATTGCAAGCTGGAACAACCACTCTGGAAATCAGTCTGGTGGTTCCTCAGAAAACTGGACATGACACTTCCGGAGGACCCTGCTATACGACTCCTGGGCATATACCCAGAGGATCTCCCCCCCCCCCGCCCCCCGCCCCCCCCCTGCATGCAATAAGGACACATGCTCCACTATGTTAATAGCAGCCTTATTTATAATAGCCAGAAGCTGGAAAGAACCCAGATGTCCCTCAGTGGAGGAATGAATACAGAAAATGTGGTACATTTACACTATGGAATACTGCTCAGCAATTAAAAACAATGAATTCATTAAATTCATAGGCAAATGGTTGGAACTGGAAAATATCACACTAAGTGAGGTAACTCATCCACAAAAGAACACACATGGAATGTAATCACTGATAAGTGGATATTAGCCCAAAAGTTCCGAATACCCAAAATACAACCCGCATATCAAATAATTCCCAAGAAGGAAGGAAAGGGCCCAGGTCCTGGATAGGCTTGATGCAGCATTGTAGGGGATTGCCAGGACAGAGGAGTGGGAGTGGGTTGACTGTGGAACTGGGAGAGGGAAGAGGACTTAGGGAACTTAGAGGGAGGGGGGAACCTGGAAAGGGAAAATCATTTGGAATGTAAACAAATAATATAGAAAAGAAAAAAAAACAGGTAAATGAATTCTCTGAACATTTACTCTACTTCATACATGCATTCAGAGTTTTCTGTGATCTGTCCTTCAGCTTCAGAGACACCCCTTGAAGCAGTACTGTTTATGATAGCCATCTTACTAAAAAGACAAAACTTTGAAAAGTTTGTTAAAGTCATATATTTAATAAAACACGTCTGGGTATTAAATTCAGGTTAATTACTAAGGGTTTTCATACCTTCAAGAAACAAAGATCATTCATCTGGTGTGTTAATCATCCCAGGATGACACGGAGAACCAGAAAATTGAGAAATAACATTTCTATCCACTTTGATTCTAACAACTTTTAGGGACTAGTTTCATTTTGTCTCTGTTTTTTTCTCTGTGATGCACTCCATGTTACTCTTGTTGGATTAAGGAATTTTCTTCAAATTTATTTGGAACATACTGCTAACTGCTGTTCTGCTCAAACTCCAGAAATCACTACTTAAAAGCAAGAGTCAATTGGCTACAGAGATAGTTCATTCAGGAAGAGCATTGGCTACAACTGTCAATGCCTAATTTCAGTTCTAAAATACTAAAGTGTGTGTGTGTGTGTGTGTGTGTGTGTGTGTGTGTGTATTACAAGTTGAAATGCAAAAAATGAAGCCAGATAATTCATTTTCTGACATCTACAGAACAAATCCTTGGAAGAAGGAGACAGGGGCCCATGAGGCAACTTAGGTATTTAGGATTGCTTGATAACTGAAGAAACAAGAGGAATTATTTATAGAGCCTCTCTCTCTCTCTCTCTCTCTCTCTCTCTCTCTCTCTCTCTCTCTCTCTCTCTCTTTCTATCTCTCTCCCCTCTTTCTCCCCCCTCTCTCTCCCTCTCTCCCTCCCTCCATTTCTTCTTCTCCCCTTCCTCCTCCCCCCTCTTATATGTTTGTGTATGTAATATTTTTGTGCACCCGTGTGTATTTGGGTAGGTGTGCTCACATGTATGTGCACGTACAGAGGCTTGAGTGTGGCTCAGGTATCCTTTTTCTCTCTCTACCTTACCTTTCGAGAGAGGGTCTCTTACTGAACCTGGAGCTAACAAGTGCACCTCCAGGACCTGCCTCTTTCTGCAACCCAAGTACTGAAACTAAAGACTCCTGGCTCACATCCAACCAATAGACTGAGCATAGGGTCCCCAGTAGAGGAACTAGAGAAAAGACCCAAGGAGATGAAGACGTTTGCAGCCACATAGGAGGAGCAATAATATGTACCAACCAGTACCCCTAGAGCTCTCAGGAGCTAAACCATCAACCAAAGAGTACACATGGAAGGACCTATGGCTCCAGCTTCATATGTAGGAAAGGATGGCCTTCTCAGACAACAATGAGAGGAGAAGCCATTGGTCCTATGAAGGCTCGATGCCCCAGTATAGGGGAATGCCAGGTCAGGAAAGTGTGTGTGTGCGGGGGGGAGTATAAGCAGGGGAAGGGGTGATGGGATAGGGGGTTTTCATAGAGGTAATTAGGAAAGGGGATACCATTTGAATTGTAATTAAAGCAAATATATAAGAAAAGACAAGAAGGACAGAGAGAGAGAGAAAGAGAGAGAGAGAAAGAGAGAGAGAGAGAGAGACTCCTGTTGCCTTGCCCAACCTTCACAGGAGTGCTGGGATTTTAGACTCAGGTGCTTATGTTTGTACAGGAAGCAAGTTACCCACTTACCCACTGTGATAGCTTCTTCGTCCTAATATGATCATTTCATTCCATTCTTATCCCACATTTTATGGTAATATCAGTTATTGTTCAGTGATGTGGACTGAATTATATTTCCCCAAAGTCATATGTTGAAGTTGTAATGTCAAAACACTACTACACTTGAAAATGGATATTTAAACTGCTCCAGTTAAAATTAGGTAACTGGGATGGCTCTGTGAAGTATGACAGGCGTACAAAGAAAAAAATTATGGACCCAGGTAGGCAAAGAGGAAGGGTCGGGAGAAGAAACAGGATGGGCAAGGGACAGGGCTTTAGAAGGAATCTATCCTTCAGGCCTCTTAGACTCAGACTCTAGACGAAGGAAATAGATTTCTGCTTCTTACCATCTGGTGAATTTATGGGTCTCACTGGACCAGAGAATGAATCTCCAGGAGCAAAACTACAGCTTTATGTTTTTGTGCCATTTCCAAACAAGCACAGGCTCTAGAAAAATTGTTCACCTCTATTTATGGATGAATAATGAGAGAAGTAGTTATCACAGATGCCACTACAGCCTGCATCCTACCACCAACCTGGGAAACCTGCAGCAGTAAGGGAGGTGTTGGCCACGGGACATACAGGTCTGCTTCTTTCCTTGTTCTTTCCACTGCCTTCTGTTCCCCTGCATGATGTCTAGTTTTGATCATTACCTGAATGCACTGTACAATCACCGGGGAATAGTCTCAAAGTGGGATTGTCTAGATCACATTGGTCTATGGGCGTGTTACCTTGCTTTTCTTGATGGGCATGGAAAGAAACGACTTAAATTTGAGTAGATCTATTACCTGGGTCTAACTCCCAAATTATCTAAGCAGAGAAAGTCAGATGAGCAGGAAGGATGCACTGCTCATTCTCTCGCTGGCCTTGCCTGGAGCTTTGACTTCTTGTTTGTTTCTGGTCCTTCCTCTTTGGATGCCCCTCCACAATGGACTGTCATCTAGAACAGTGAGCTGAAGTTAGCCCTCTCTTTGAAAATTTGCTTCCTGTCAGAGTTCTTACCCCTGCAAAGGTAAATGAAGCTAAGACACTGAGATCAGACAGGAAAAATTAGTTACCACTGTGGTAAATGTGAGGTGTGGCTAGGTCATGGAGAATACAGAACTTCGGAGTCTACCTTCAGTTACTATTGGCTGTGGGACAACCATTTCTGCTCACACAAGTTGGAGCTTCCCTTCCCCAGTCTTGGGCAAGTGTCTTCAGCATGTGGGCCCCCAATTCTGTTCTCTGATCTTCAGAGACTCCCAGTGGTACCCAGATGTCCAAGTCTGAGAACCCCATGGCCCTAGCCTCTTCCCAGGCTCTGAGACCTTGAGCCAACTCCAACTTTCCCTCTTCTCAGACTGTGCTTTCCCATCCCTGGAGTGGTGTCTCGGCACTTCCCTTTCTCCTAACACCCACCCTGGTGGCAGTGGCAGCTGAGTGGGATAAACACAGTAAAACTCCCCTGTGTTCCACCTCCCAAAGCTGCTGTGCCCTATGACTGAACCGATAAGGACCTACCACCCTACAATTGGCTACGATATTTTAGAAACATCTCAGAAAAGTACCATTTATAATAAGGAAAGGTGGAAATAAGAGCAACTATGTGCTTGGCTAAAAGTAGGAATGAGATCCTAGGGTAGAGACTATGCATTGTGGTGTGTGTGTGTGTGTGTGTGTGTGTGTGTACATGTAAGTGAGAGCAGTTACATTTGGATCTCAAGAGAGGGAGTCGGAATCTGTGGCGCTAGAGTTACAGGCAGTTGTGAACTGCCCTATATGGCTGATGAGCACTGAACTCAGGTCCTCTGCAAAAGTAGCAGGGGCTCTTAAACCTTGAGCCCTGTTTCAGCCTAAGACACTTATCTTCAAATAAAGCAATGTACATTTAAATGATCAGTTGATAATCCTTCTTAAGGAAAATAAAACCACCACATTAATGCAATAAATCTCAATAGTTTTCATTAAGTGAGTACTCTCTATGGAGCAAATATTAAACATAATCTCTCAGGAGCTCCCGATTTTAACCATTCTAGTTTTCTGAAGGAAGTGTTGTTATTTTTCCAGCTCTGTAGGTGAAGACACAAAGATCTCTTTGACAGGTTACCTGTGACAAAATCCACAGTCCTGAAGGATCACAGTTAACTATATCTCTCACACAAACTTGTGATCATAAGTAGTATGCTTAGCTGTCTCAGAAGTTGTTAATTTATTTAATTAAAAATTGCATTGTACTTTATTTTTAAATTAGCAGACAAAATAACAGTTTCTTCATGGCCTTTTCCTACACAGGTTTGGCTGACCTCCTCTTCCTTCTCCTCTTCCATGTCTTTCTATTTCCCCTCCCACATGGACCCCTTGGTGCTCAGTCTCCCCTCTCTACTTCCTTAACATGTGTGTGCTGCTACCTCCCTCAACTGTCTTTCTTAAAGCCTCTACTTTCCCTCTCCCATTTTCCTCTTTCTACTGCCCTGGCTTCCACACACATTAATATTCACATACATACACCTACACAAAAATTAAAGGCTGCAATCTACATGAGAGAGAATGTGTGCGTATTCTCCGGTTCTATACATTGAGGTAATTTAACAAATCTTCTTATATTCTATTTATATCCAGCTAAGCCTTATCTAGATCATAGGCATTGAAATATTTCCCCAATAGCAGTATATACATCTGTTTTCTTGATTTTTGTTTGTTTTCAAGGTATATTCTTATTTCTTTTTTGTTGTTTTGTTTCATTCTTTTTTATTAATCATTTTATTTGTTTACATTTCAAATGTTATCCCCTTCCTGATCTCCCCTTCAAGAACCTTCCACCCCTCTCCCTTCTTTGCCTTAATGAGGGTGCTCCCCCACCTATAATACCCACCCTCACCTCACTGTTCTAGAATCCCCCTTCTCTGGTGCATTAAGCCTCCACAGGACCAAGGGCCTCTCCTCCAACTGATGTCATATGAGGCATTCGTCTGCTACATATCCCAATCATCCTCTCCCATTTCCCTGTCCTGGTATTCCCCTACAATGCTGAATCAACTCTTTTCAGAACCAAGGCCCTCTCCTTCCTTCTTGGGTATCATTTGATATGCTAATTGTGTCTTGAGAATTCAGAGCTTCTGGGCTAATTACTATCCATTTATCAGTGATTACATTCCATGGGTGTTCTTTTGTGATTGGGTTACCTCACATAGGATGATATTTTCCAGTTCCAACCATTTGCCTAAGAATTTCATGAATTCATTGTTTTTAAATACAGAAAATGTGGTATATTTACACAATGGAATATTACTCAGAACATCTGTTCTTAAGTTTGTTCTTCCTAAACATTTCTGGGAATTTCTCTAATTTAATATGATAAGAGGGTAGATATCCTGATCATACTAAGTGTGAGTGTTTGTCTTATCCTTTGTCTTTAGACTTGGCCTCATGACACCAGTGTGGCCAATTGACCATTTACAGCAACACACTGTAGGCTGAACATAAGGTGACTCTGATACTATTGGAGATGTAAGATGTATGTGTCTGTGTGTGTGTGTCTGTGTCTGTGTGTGTGCCTGTGAGTGTGTCTGTGTGTGTGTGTGTCTGTGTGTGTGTGTCTGTGTGTGTCTGTGTGTGTCTGTGTGTGTGTATGTCTGTGTGTGTGTATGTCTGTGTGTGTGTGTCTGTGTGTGTCTGTGTGTGTGTTTCGTGTGTGTCTGTGTGTATGTGACTGTGTGTGTATCTGTGTGTGTGTGTCTGTGTTTGAGTCTGTGTGTGTATGTGTCTGTGTATGTGTGTGTGCATGAGTATGTGTGTGTGCATGTGTGCACGTGTGTGGGTGTTTGTGTGTGTGTTAGGGTGGATTTTGTGCACATGAGGGGAGGTTCTCTTAGATTCCTCTGGAGGTGGAAGGAGTCACAGGGAGAGCTGCCTCACATGAGTGATGGGAACCAAGCGTGGTCCCTCTGTACTTAAGAACAGTATATGCAATTAACTGCCATCCACCCCTTCATCCCTTAAAGTTCTAGTGTTTAAGAGTGTGGCTATTAGAAAAAAAATGAATTTGTTAATAGTAAGTGAGAATTCTGATTCTGCTCATTACAATCTCAGTCAATAAGGAAAAAAAATCAAATTATGGATTTACACTCAAGTTTGCCCCACAAGTACCTATGTGTTCATTTCAGGTTTATGTTGGTGCTTGCGTGTACATGTATGTATTGAGGCCAGATGTTAACTTCAGTGATATTCTCCAGGTAGCATACACTTAATTTTTTGAAACAGAGTCTCTCATGAGACCTGAAACTTACCAATTAAATTAGATCACTTGGCCAGAAAGTCCCAGAGAACCAACTGACTATACCTTATCAGCACTGCCATTATAAGCACATGCCACCATGCCAGGGGTTTTTATAAGTGTTGGAGAAAGAATGTTCCTTGTTCTTGTGAGGCAAGCATTTTACTATGTTCCAAGCTCTCCAACTAGATTTTAGTGTAAATTCCTGAGGTCTTAAATAATAATAATATGTCAACTTTAATGCCTAGTACCTTTTGAACATACTTTGGCTTTCATAAGAGGATGTTCAGGGCAATAATATTAACTAGATAGGCATGTGCTATCTTTGTCAGTTATATAGCTGATCATAAATTAATACCTAGACATTCTCGATGTGAATGTCATTTCATGGCAAGTATGCAAATCTGACGCCACATTCTGACCTAATCAAGTCTGGAATACCCCTGACAAGATTGAGTTTTCAAGCCTGGGGTACTGAGTGTCACAAGTGAAGTCTCCAAGAGGCCAGTCCAACAACCTTTACTAGTGACACAATGATCTCATTTCCTTAGCTACCTTCAGCCACATTTTTTTCTGTGTCCCTGAACTCCTTCAGAAGAACATGGAAGAGCCAGGCAGGAAAGCTTCACTTCCTTTCTTTTGTAGGGGAGGCATGAATAGTTTCCACTTCCACAAGCTCTGGCTTGTTGCATAATGAGACATACAGCCATAAATAAATACTCTCAAACTTGGTGCAAGATCATATTAAGACAGATGTCAAAGCTCATAATTGCAATACACTGCCTATTACTAAAACTTTTCATAAAATTTAATGAGATTCTAACCTATGAGGAAAAAGGCATGGAGAAACTTAAAGCAACGTAATTGCTTGACATCTTCTGCCTGGAGGGCAAAAGAAGTTTTTAAAAATATATATAATTGGTATTTTTGCTCTTGAAAGAAAGAAACCTGTGAAGATGATTCAAATCCAGTGAATCTGTTGTTTCTTTCCTTATCTGCTGAGTGCTAGAATGAAGATTTTATGAAAGAAAGCTCTAGAAAGGGTAATTATGATGTTTCCCCCCACTCCAATTGTAGTGAATGAGATCACCCCAAACGTGAGGAGGATCTTCTACAATGGATATGAGAAGAAATGAGCTGAAATGAAGATGATTCAATTCTAGTTCCTAATCAGGATGCTATGCTGTCCCAAGTACCAGTGAGGGAGACCAATTTCCTTGGATGTAGGCTAGAAGGAGACCATAATCTTGAAGCAACAAAGAATGAGATTTCTTTAACCACAACTGAAGACATTCCCTTAAGAGAAAGAAGTAAAAAGATAAACAGGAGCCTAGAAGCATATGAGCCCTGAGAGCTGCTCAGGTTGAACCTGAACAAGCTGGGAAAAGATGGAACTTGGATTCTACACTGGTGATCAGGTTTGAGCTACTGAGCCACTGCTGAGCTTTTGCAGTGGTGAACTCTCTCCATAAAACGAAAAGGCCCCGGGAAAGGCATATCTTTTAATGGAGATGATTTTCACCCTTGTTTAGGTCACAGGCTACTAAATATCAAGGACTAAATTTACTAAGATTAATTCTTTACTGATTGCACCTCTTGCATAGGGTCTAAATCGACAAGATTTAAATGTTGACTTTCACTGTCCCCATTTATTAGCAGTGTGATTTGGGGAAAGTTACTCAATGTCTCTCAATATCAGCTGCCTGGACTGTTAAGTAGGAGTGAAAGTATCTATCTCATAGATTCATCCTGGGAATTAAGCAAGCTCATCAGCACATTGGCATTAATATTTCAAAAGCTACACATTTATGAGTCACAATCTCCCGAGTCTTTCTTTAAATTATATTTATGAATGTATCCTTTGAGAATGCCATGTGTGTGTACAATGTATTTCTGTCATAGTCTCCCCATATACATGCACCCTCCAACTCCTCTTCTAACATCACCTCTCTGTGTTCTCCTCCTAATTTATTGCGTGTGTTTAGGTATTTCTTTGGCTTTTGTTGGTTTATTTTTTATTTTTTACTCTTATTTTTTTCTTTAATTGACAATACATATTTTTAAATATAATATATACTGAATATGGCTTGCCCTCCCTCTACTCCTCTGCATCTCCCACTTTCAGTGAGAAGCAGCCCTTTCTGTGTCTCTCACTAGAATATAGAGATGTATTTAAGGGGTAATAATAAAATGAAATATAATAAGTTAAGACAAAAACAAACATGTGAGAATAAGACAAATCAAACAAAGAAAAGGAAGAGCCCAAGAAAAGGTACAAGAAACAGATACAAATGCAGACACGCACTGATTCACACATTTAGGAATCCCATGAAAATGCAAAACTGGAAGAAGTCATATATATATATGACTTATGATTTTATATATATATATATATATATATATATATATATATATATATATATAATATGTAAAATATCTATGGAGTTAAAACAGAGAAAAATTAAATAAAAATTTTAAAAAATATCAGACAAGATAAAATTTAAAAAGAAAAGCAAAGTTCTGACATGACATTATGAGACATGGAATCTCTACATATGTCATTGTGTTTCTTATCTGCTGACTGTGTATGGACGTGAAGCCCACCCTGTGGAGTAAGTTATTTCCTCCATGAGACTCCCTTGAAGAAAACTAAATGTTCATTTGCAAGTGGTTGGTTATCAATTGGAGATTGCTTCTGGGTTAGAGATGGGGGCATATGTCGACTTCTTTAAGCTCTAAGACCCCATGTGGTAGAGAATCAAGCAGGTCCTGTGCATGCTTCCTCAGTCCATCTAGGCACTGCTGCCATCAAATGAACAAGTTTGGGGCCATCCATTGATGCATGATCAACCTACCAGGATACACATCCCCTAAAATAGTTGACTCCTCATTCTTTAGCACATATCACCTGTCAGAAACTTTTTAATTTAGAGCAGGGGGTCGGAACAGCCACTATTCCATCCATGCTGACATGTTAACTGCTTTGATCTTGCTCAGTTCTCACACAGGCAGCCACAACTTCTATGAATTTCTCAGCAAAACTGCACTTTCATATCAGAAGACACTGTTGTTCTGAGTTCTCTCTGACTACTGAGAATTACCATCTTTCTGCTCCCTTCTTCAACAGTGTTCCTGGAGCATTAGGGGAGCAGAGAGGGTGGAAATAGATGTCCCTTGATCTACCTAATCTGCCAACAGTCACATTACCTGCTGCAAATTTTATAGTGCTTTCTTCCATTTCTCACACTTAGACCACTCTGTCTGGACATTAGAGTACACACATTAGCTGACAGCCTAAGAAAGAGCCAGCTCAAGACCAGTCCCAGCTTCTGAACCCAGGTTATTACCCTCTCTTTACCCAGTCTCTTCCACATTTTCAAAAGGCTGATAAGAGATGAGATAAAATGCATAATTATTCTTCCTTCACCATTATTTATAAATGCGATTTTGTTTCAACTAAACAAAGTATTGAGTGGAGTCTTTATATGGCATTTATGACACCAAGGTTGACCTAAGCCTCCTTATGTTCCCTAATGGATCAGGAAAGATGCCAAGATAATGAAGCACAGAGCCAGTGTATCAAGAAGTTAATCTTCCTTCCAGTTCCTTCCCCTTTGTGACTGAACCAAATGGAATCACTAGCTGGGACAGAACTTCTCCCAGCATTCACTTCCTCACTGCAGTATTAATATAAATGATAAATGAGCCTTTTACAACACGTGTAATTAAATAACAATGAAGGAATGAAGACACCTTTCCCAGTATGGAGTGCTGCCTTTTAAGCCCTAATGTGCAGAGAGACCATTAGTATACAGTCAGGTTTGTTGTAGATTTACTTGTGCATTTGTCTCACCTTTTCAGCACACAAGTCCAGCAGCAATTGCTTATTATTTTCATTCTGCTTATAGAATCAAGAAGCTTGTGGCATCTGTAAATAAAGCAGCTCCCTGACCTTGAGATTTCTGCACAACTGTCATTTTCAGACCAATTAGAATGGATAAGTCACATATTCAGAATGTAATGTGTCACCCTGTTTCTAAGACTCCTACAGGGAAACAGCATTCTCTCCTGGTGGATGAACCCAGGGGTCCTCAGTATGAAAATATAATTGATAAACAAAGCACGATTTTAGTATCACCCATCATGGTTTCCATAGTATCAGAGAGTCAGAAATTCTTGTGTATAATTACATGTACAAATTCAGAATTCCTGTCCTTCACACTATTTTCCCATACTTGGTAATCACTTAGGTTGACTCCTAATTTTAGAAACTCCTTTATAGAAAGAGAAAAAAAAACAATCTGCTGAATTATCCCAAGGATGGCCTAGTGTCACACAAGAGAATACTGTTAGAATCATTGTAAGGATGAGGATAAGATATTGCTCATACATAAGTCAAAGTAGAAGCTTGGCACTAATTTTCAATATACATTAATTTGGAATCCCATGATATCAATATGTATCATATGTGTTAACACTTCTCATATATAGGGAGAAATATATTGATAAATAAGGCTCATAAGTTAATCTATTAGAATGGCTATGTGTTTCTGAGAGTATATGTGTGTGTGTGTGTGTGTGTGTGTGTGCGTGTGTGTGTGTGTGTGTGTGTTTATTAGAAAGAAAGGGAGATAGAAACTGGAAAATCGAAAATATGGTAAATTTATAATCTCCTTTTAAAAAATTATAAGATTCTTCTCTATACAAAATATTTAATGCTTTTCTCTCTTGAGTGTGGTAATATTTCTATTTGTGGGTGAGAGTACAAACACAAAATATGTCATATCACATACATGGAGATCAGAAGATTGCCACAAGGTCTATCCTACCTTGCCTGAGGCAACTTCTTGCTTATTACTGCGTATGCTGAGCAAACTAGGCCCCCAGCTTCTGGAGATTATCCCGACTCTGGCTCTCAGGTCCCCACATGTACACTGATATTAGAGATGTAGGAGCTACTTGTGTTTGGGATTCTAGGAAGGCAAACACAGGTCCTCATGTTTACAAAGCAAATGTGTTATCCACTCAGCCACCCCGCCTCTGAGCAAGCATTCCAGATTCTATATTTTAAATTAACTATTAAATTAATACATAAAGATCGCTTAATAGTATTATTAAAGTAAGTAAATGGGAAAATCAGGGTTTCTTTTCAATCAAATTGAAACATGCATTTACTTATGTTATAAATATTGTTTTCACAAAAAGGAAAGATTATTGTTGCAACTTTCACTTTGCCTACTTTACGAAGTGATAGAAAATGTTGGTTTAAATGTACCCTGACACTATTAGTTTCAGTTGGCAGGGCAGTCTCAGTGATGATACAGAACACCCAAGAGGACCTAACTAATGGATTCCCTTGAATCTGTACTATAGATGCAGATCAGAGTCTAGGAGGTACTTGAGATTCTCAGGTTCATGTTTTATGAAACAATGAACTAGACCAGGAACCCATGAGTAGTGACAGAAACAGATTGTCTATTATGAAAGAAAGAAAGAAAGAAAGAAAGAAAGAAAGAAAGAAAGAAAGAAAGAAAGAAAGAAAGAAAGAAAGAAAGAAAGAAAGAAAGAAAGAAAGAAAGAAAGAAAGGAAGGAAGGAAGGAAGGAAGGAAGGAAGGAAGGAAGGAAGAAAGAAAGAAAGAAAGAAAGAAAGAAAGAAAGAAAGAAAGAAAGAAAGAAAGAAAGAAAGAAAGAAAGAAAGAAAGAAAGAAAGAAAGGTAGTTCCCAAGACAAAAGTTGGTTAATAAGAGTTCAGGTATGTTATAGATTGTACCTTGTATACATTTGGGATTTTCAAGATATCAGGTGTCACAGAAACACAGGCCAAATGACTATTAGCTATTATCATACAAGGGAATCCTTGGACTCTAGGCTCACTCAGTATCTCTGGCTCCTTGCCTCCTCCCAGCACATCTCAGCCATCCCCTTCTCCTGAACCTCGCCAGCTCAGGACTTCCCTTCCCTTTCCATCACACAGCTTCTCATTCCTACTATATAAACCTGCCATTTCTGCCATGGTCTGTCTTGGTTCTCTCTCTTGACTCCTCTCTCAGCTAGCGTTCAGCCTCACTTGATCTCCCTCCTGCCCCCTCCTCTCGTGGCCTTGTTCAGTATGGACTCTCTCAGATGCCTCTGATGTACCTTCCCTCAAATCTAGAATAAAATCATTCTCCTCAACCAAACTTTGGAGCAGTCATTGGTAAGTTATTTGTTCAGTGGTAAAATGAGCCAATTCAAGCCAAATTTATACACACACACACACATACACACACACACACAAACACACACACACACACACACACACACACACACACGTTTATTGCAAAGTTGCTCTCAGTCAGGTGAGTTCACTGACCTCAAGGAGGGAAGTCAGGGAAGTAATTCACCAAGAGAAGGCGAAGAGAGAGAAAAGGAGAAGAGAGAGTAAGAAGGGACCAAAATATCTAGATTATATAGGGAAGAATCTCTGAGGGAAGGGCAGCTCCTGGGTTGAAAAGCTCAGGGCTGGGGATAGGGTATGCTAGGTAGAGACTGAGGAATTCTCGGAGAACCTGGAAGCCATGTTTGCTTTGGTATGTAAAATATTCACCTCAGTCCCTTGTTCAGGAAGGAACAGTCATTCACAAACATATGTTAATTCTATGTAGTTTGGGCTAGACTCACTTTCTTCTATCTGTCTCACTGTGATGATTAGTGGTAGCAGTCCACTGGCCATGGACAAACTGGGTACCTGAAAGGGGAACTGGAAAGGGAAAAGGACAGAGTGTGTGAGAAGGATGAAACCAAACAAAATTTCTGATCAAGGCTCAAAGTTTAATATTTAGCACTACATTTACATAGGGAAAGCCCATGGATCCCCTCCATTGTTTCAGCTGGATTATGTTGCAAAGCAAGCCTATTGGGCAGTCTACTCCTGTAAGAAATTGCAGGTGCAGCAAGGTGGAAGACTCTACTCCTTAATGTCCAACTGTGGCAAGCACTCAAGGTCTATTTGGCCTATTCAAGGCTGGGAGAAGGCCACAATTAGTTTTAATTGTCACCTTGGCAGAATCTAGAATCACCTGGGAAGGGACTTTCAATGAGGAGATGATTGTGTTGATTACATTCACTGAGGTGGGAAGATCCAGGCCACACTATAGGTGGCACCATTTCCTGGGTTTGGTCCTAGCTGGTGTGAGAGTGGGGACAGGGAGCTGTGGAGTAAACATGCACATATCCGTCACTCCTCTTGGCTCTTCCCTATGAACACTGTGTGACCAGCTGCTTCACATTCAAATCTCATGTGGCCAGGAACGCATTTTCTGTGTCTGTCTTTGCCAGCTCAGTAGTCCGCCCTGGGAACACCCGTTGCTTTCTCAAGAAATAAGCTGTTTCTGTCACTAGTCAAGTTCCTGCTGCCTTTACTTCCCTAAAGTGATGGACTGTAACTTGGAAATCAGTTGGACCCACCCCTCCTTAAATTGATTTTGACAGATTATTTTATTACAGTAACAGGAAAGGAAAACATGGCATTGAGACTGCGGGAGTTACAGGAAGCCCTGGTAGGGAAGGGTTGGCAGCCTTTCTCTTCCAACTGCCGCCTTAATTTCTCCCCTTCCTCTATGTTTCCTGCCACAGCCAGACAACATCCTATCATACATCTTTAAATTCTTTGAATCTCTTTGATTTTTTTCCTAGCATTTCTTTTTAATGTTAACACTCTCATTATTCTAAAATTCAGAAATGTTGGGCTGAGATTCTAAAAGATTACAATATGTTCCCTTAGGTCCGTCAAGAGCCCAACTGAGCAAACAAATGTATTCAGTAATTTTATGGGTTAGCTGAGTGCTGGGGGTAGTTCTTCCTCCTTCTCCTCCTCCTCCTCCTCCCCCCTCCCCCTCCCCTCTCCTCCTCCTCTTCCTCCTCCTTCCCCCCCTCGTCTACCTCCTCCTCTTACCCACCAACCCTACTTCCTTCTCCTCTTCTTCGAAGTCCTTTTCTCTTGTTTTCACCTCCTTACACAGCTTCTCACAGTTTAGTCCGAATAGACTTTGTACACAGGATCCTGCGTCAGCCTCCCAATTGCTACACGTACAAGCATGGTTGGCCTTCCATTGCTCTCTTAATGTAATGATTCAGGCAAAGAACTTGTGTGAGTAAAAAACAAAAGCCAAAGTTCTTAACAGGACAGTGAACTCTGTGCCGTGTGCAGTTTTCTGTGATACTGATGGTTCCACCTTAATAGGGCGCTTGCTACCCTTAGGACTCAGTTCCAGATTCTGAATATCGCTTTCTCTAGAAAGGTGGTACTGCCAGCTCTGAAAGGTATACTGACGACACCCTCTGTCAACACTCAAAGCTGAAGCCAAGTACCCTCTCTTTAAAGAGTCAAGCCCGATTCAAGGAGAGTCTGACTTTGATGGATTATCTGTGTGCTGCTATGAGCTATTGGGACTGTGCTTTCTCTTCTGGTATTTTCTATTTTAACTCTTGTTTTCTTTCTGCACCTTGGGATGCTAATGATGCTGCCTCCACTCTCCAGCTCAAAGGCTGTGGCGCTGCTGCTGCTGCAGAGAGAGGATGTGAAATCTTCTGGTCAGTATATTGTTCCCTGAGCTGAAACGGTCCCTGGAAGAGCACTTAGGCCTGCTTTGCCAGCTGCCGTGGTCATTGCAGATGGCATGCTGATAGAGTAAATCTGCACAGCGAAAACAGTGAGAAATGTAGATTTCACTGACTTCCAGGATAAAATGAGCATTTGTATCCCAAAGCTGCAAACAGCTTCTAAATATCTCTGCGCAACGCTCTTCCTCTAAGATTTGTTTTTCCTAGTCTCCTGCCCCCTCATTTGGATTCCATTTTTCTAGAGTGGCATTTCTAACTTCTCCCAGTGTTTTGGTACTTTAGCTGGGAGCTCACATGGCATTTTTCCAGAGCAAAGGAAAAGTTCTTATGTTAACAAACCAGAGAGTGGGGGATTAGCACCTAAACTCAGCCCTAGCTGCATAAGGGAAACTGAGGCTGGACTCCTCCCAGGCTTTAGTCATCTACAACTTCCCCTTAGCATGCAAGAGGCAGGAATAAATAGGCTCGGCTAGGTATGAATGATGATTCAGTCTTCTGCTAGGAAAAATAAGTATATTTTACTTTTAAATGTCTTTATACTTATTTTATGGTGTGTGTGTGTGTGTGTGTGTGTGTGTGTGTGGTGTGTATGTTAGTGCGCGCGCGCACACACACACATGCATGCGAGCTCACGTGTGCATGCAGGCAGTTGAGGCCAGTAGGATAGTGCACACACACACACACACACATACAGAGGGAGGGGGAGGGAAAGAGAGAAGCAGAGGGAGAGAGAGTTGCTGCAGTGTACACATATGAAGGTCACAGGACAACTTGGATGATACTTTTCTCTCCTTCTACTGAGTAAGCTCCAGCAGTCAAACTCAGGGCATCTGGTTTGGTAGCACGTGACTTTACCTGGTGATCCATCTCCGCAACTCATTAATTTCCCCTTTTTAATTGTGGACCAATGGCCATGGAGATGTACTATCCTCCAGGATTCCCAAAGGTTTCCAGCACTTAAGAGGGAGCTGAGAGCAGCGGGGTATCTCAGATAGAGAGTGTTGAGCAGCGAGGTAGAAGATCCTAGGTTTAATCATCATTATTAGGAAAAAAAAATGTTCAACTTTACACTCAGTTTAGTTGTTATAACTCACACAGCAGTGTAGACTATTATATGTTTACTCTTTCGACTTTATGCGAGGAAGTGTAATTTCTATTAAATTATTAATTTATTTTACCAATTTAAATCTATAAACTTGTGGGCAGAAGTCTAGGGGTAATATTTAAAAGAGAAATGAAAACAGGTAATGAGACATTGGAGTGACAGATCTGTGGGTAGGATTACTTGCCGTGTAAGCGTGAAGATGTGAGTCCAAACCCAGCTCCCAAACAAACAGATGGCTGTGGCTGTGCTCACCTGTATTCCAACATCAGGGACAAGAACACAGAAAGATTGCTATTGCTTGCTGACTGCCAACTTAGCTTCAGGTTCACTGATAGACCATAACTCAAGGGGAAAAGGTGGTGCTTGATACAGTATGGCACCTGACATCTTCTTCTGTCCAAACCCACACATGCGTATAGGCCTTGGGAAACATATGTATGCATAGACCCTCCCCAGTATATGCACACAACTAATAAGAAAAAACAATTAAGGGTTGAAGGGAGGCAAAATTACCCCTAGTCCTGATGCTGACAAAAAGTCAGAACTTTCAGAGAAAGCACCGGGATCCTAATCGAGCAGATGTTCATGAATCCATGCTTGCTGTGAGCCATTGGCTTCTGTGAGGTTGTATAATATCAGATACAATCTCTAGTACTGTTGTGTAGAAATAGCTACAGTAGATACTGCAGAGTGGAAGACTGACCACATTGGGACCTGACTGTATTTCCCTGTCTGTCAATCACTTACTACTAATAGGACCTTGATAATGTGATGACACTGCTGTCCTTCATCTCAGCCTCAGGCACTTTGAATTTAACCTGTTTTGACCCTTGATCTATAGTAAATGATACAAAAAAGGGGGACATTGGAATATACCTTCATGCACACTCAAGTTGACCATAGAATAAGCCAGTATTCTTCGCCAGTGGGGAAATGGACTGCCTAAGTTTTATTGCTGTTTATCCAGGAAACTGGTCAATTTATCAGAAGTGTTAGCACCAAGATATTGAATATCAGGCTGAGTCAATGGATCAGAGTGTAAACACACGTGACACCATGCCTAAAGACCTAACTAAACTCAATACATTTAAAAGACATGGAATATTTTGAGAGTACACCTACAGCTCTGAGAAGAGATTCATATCTCTCCTCTCTCTCTCTCTCTCTCTCTCTCTGTCACCAAATAGCATCATAGAATTTTTGCCACATATTAGATGTCTACTTCAAATCTATTAAAGAACTGAGACAACCAAAATTACATAATGAATTTATAAAATAGAAAAGATGTGAGGTTTCTTCTTTAATTCAGAGATCTAAGGTAATCAAGGTCAGCATATCAAGCCAAGAAACTAGGTTTGAAGCAGAAAATAAAAATAAAACAGAAATTTATCTGGGCTACAGATATCACATATACACACAGTGCACGTGTGCGTGTGCGTGCACGCACACACACACACACACACACACACACACACACACACACAATTTGCTTATTCCAGAGAGTAAAAGCACTCCTTGCTTTTCAGTCTAGCTTTCACAGATGTGCCTGCTCCTCTGAACTGCTGCTGCTAGGTCTCACCAGTGTACTTCCTCTCATTTGGGAGCCATACTCTTGCATATGTGTCTGCCGTTCCTTCACCTTTCTGTCTCCATCTCTCTTCTCTTACTCTTTGTTTTATTTGTTCTGCTACCCTGACCTGCTCCCCTCATGGCCCTGTCCACCCTTTTATTCTTGCTCCCCAACACTTCATTGTTTTAATTGGAACATTTCACTTTGTAGGTGGAAAAATGGCTGTCACCCATCCTGAAAAAGGTACTCAGAGGTCACTTCCTGAGTGGGAGAGGAGCAGCCTTTTTTCCACAGCACTCACTACCACACATGCAAACAATGCTACAGCGTGCTGTTTGAGAAAATAGCATATGTGATGCCAGATTCTGAGGGCAGAGAAAGCAATTCTTTTGTTGTTCCATGGGCAGGCAAGTCCTAGTTCTTTTTCATTACCATCTTTGCTCTTGGGCCATTGTGTGTGATAGCTGATCTCCTCACAGATAGAGCTGTATTCAGTTTTAAAAGCCTATCTTGTTTTCTCTTTGTTCTCTTGGGTTCCCTACATTTTGTCTGGCAGTATTCTTCAAAATAATGAGGTTAAAAAAGTAGAATTTTAAAATAAGTAATAGAACTGGGCACTTAGGGGACAGAAGAGGTGGCTCAGTGGTTAAGAATGAGTATAGTTTGAGAGAGGGACAAAATTCCATTCCCAGCATGCATGTCAGGTGGTTCACAGTTTCCTAGACTCCAGCTCTAGGGAAACCCAACACGGCCTTCTTGACTCTAAAGTTACCAGGACTTACTTGCACATTCCCACACACATATGTGCACATAAGGAAATACATTGGAGTTTGTATTTGGATTTAAACCCATATTATAAATATTATTTAAAGGGTATTAGGCTAGGATGGAAATATTAGTTAACCTCCAGTTTCATATATGGGCTGACTTATGTGACTGGAAGTGGACTGTCTTCCTTTTTATCTTCCCTTTCTCTTTCCCCTTTTTTCCCATTTTGACTCTACCACTGATCTCTTTTAATGCTTATTTTATTTGCTGATGTGTATGTAAGTAGACATATACTTGGCAATGTGTGTTGGGAGGTGGGCAATTCTTGCCTTTTCTCTAACTGTGGGTTCCCAGCATCAAATTTGCGTCATCAGATTATTTACTTTGTTAAGGTTTTATACACACACACACACACACACAGACACACACACACACACACACACACACATGCATACAGACACATACATGTCAAATCTGAGCATATTCCCTCCTCCTATATCCTACTTTCATGTCATATATATATATATATATATATACATACATATATATATACATTGGGAGCACCTAATAGGCTGATACCAAATATACCCTCCTATATTAATTAGCAGTTAATAAAATATGTGCACAGGCATATCCACAGGCCAATCAAATGGAGGCAATTCCCCAGGTGTAGTTTCTTCTTTCTAATTGTTTCTCATTTGTTTTAAGCTGTCAAAACCTAACCAGAATACACATATGAACATTTTTTTAGCTGTCTATATACCACAATCTTTCTGGAAACCACAAATGACAGACAACATGATATTTGTCATTCTCAATATGGTTTAAGTCACTTAATAGGATTATACCTAATTATATCCTGTTTCCTGAAAAATGACATAATTTTATTATTATTAATGGCTGACAAAATTCCCTTGTGTATAAGGCCACATTTTGTACATCTTTTCCTCTGATCTTGGATATGTAGGTTGATTCTACTCCTTAGATGTTTAAATGGTACTATAATCAAGGTCCTTGTCCATATAACTCTAGTTGATGTAGAATCCTCTGGGTCAGTACCTGTAGAAATGTAGCTAGGTCATTTGAAATCTCATGGGTTTTTGAAAAAGCTTCACACTTCACCACTTCCTCTCTTAATTACTGGAATTTTTACTGGGTTGATATGAAACCTCGGGTAATCAAAGAAAGATTCTTAACAGAAAAGGAATAGCTAATTTAGTAAAGAAGCACACTGTAGTATGGGAGAGAAATCATTTCTAACTTTACATTTGATGGAATAATAAATCAAACACACAAAACCTCATAAAGCTAAACAATAAGAAAGCAAACAACCTGATCAATAAAAGAGCTAATAAAAACAACCCAGTTCTCAAGATATGAACTCACTATAGCCTTGGGTGCCTGTGCAAGCCTTGCATAGGTGTGAGCTGGCTCACATTTTATCATGGTGGGGAAGGATTCATGGGCCTCTAGCCATCCCTGGGTGACTATTGGCATTTAATGGTTGTTGGAGGGAATGGCGTTCTCCTCAATGGTATAGCTACTAAGTTGTCTTTGCTCCCGTAAATAACCTCCCACCCATGCTCTGGCAAGACATTTCAATTAAACTCAGCTGGGCTGGGTTCACACTCAAAGAAAACAAGAAAGCATAATGGGGTTATTGGAAAAATAGAGTTTCAGAAGAGAATGAGGGGAGTGAAAAAAGTGATGGACTAACATTCATTACATAAATGGATAAAACTGTCAAATGATAGAAAATACCATAAGAATCCAGATTTCTTCTCTGTCTGTCTATCTATCTATATGATTACACTGTAGCTGTCTTCAGACACACCAGAAGAGGGCAGCAGATTCCATTCAGACGGTTGTGAGCCATCATGTGGTTGCTGGGAATTAAACTCGGGACCTCTGGAAGAACAGTCAGTGCTCTTAACCACTGAACAGTATCTCCAGCCCCAAGAGTCCAGTTTTTACTTTCTTTTTTTCACAAAGGTAGTATAATTAAAAACAAAACAAAACACCCTATAAGCATATGATCAAACTCACTAATCAACAGAGAACTAGAAATAAAAGCTATCTTACATTTCCATATGCCTGTAATCCAACTTCAAATGTAACCTCCCTGGAAGAGAAAAGGAATGTGTTGTGAATCCTGTCAAACTGACCCTTGAGGATTGTTTGTTTTTTTCATAGATGCACACGGGGCAAAGGAACTGAAGGAGAGAGGCCATCCTCCACTCATGGCCATCATTCATTCTATAAATCCACAGGATGCAGATGTGTCCGCACTTTCACACTGTGAAACTTGGTAAGGCTTGGTTTGGGGAAAGAAGTTAAATAAGGAGAGGCCCTCCAGTTGTGGACTATGCAGGCAGACAGAAAACATCCATAGGCAAGACACTGACACGTAGTGTTGTGCAAGGATATAGAGAAGAAACAGAAGGCAACAAGAAGCAGGACAGTTTGAGCACTATGAAGAGAGGCAGAACTGAAGATGATAGGATGGAGAGGGATGATCTGACCTGGTTTGCTTGCCCTGCCACTTAAGGCCATAGAGAAGGGGTCCAGGGCTTTGCAGCAGCAAGGATCTGAGTCAATGTCTGTGGCTCATATTACCACCAAAAGCCATTAGGATATCCCAGATCTGGGCTGCCACCTGTGACCCTGTTGCTGTCCAGAGGCTGTGCAGTGTTCGAATGCCCCTCATTAGTTTCAGCATGCTGGAGATGACCTTGAACCTCTCCTGGGAGGCACAGTAGAGCTGGCTCTGATGGTGGCAGCAGGAGAGCCAGCCCCAAGGACATGAGTGCAAGAGAGCTGGTCCTGTCACTCCTTGTCTGTGAGGTATACTGGTTGAGGATGAGATGCCCTCCCCATCTTCCCCAGGCTACATGAGGCATTCAGGAGAGCTAGCCATAGGATCATGAAAGTAGGAAGGCTCTCCCCATTCCTTACCTGCTACAGCACTAGGAAGAGTGATCTGTATCTCAAATGGGCATAGAGTTGGTCCTGGTGACAAGGACATAGATGGGCTGGCCCTGCAGGCATAAGAGCAAGAGGGTTTTGCCTGCTCCTTGCCTGCTGTGGAATTGGGTGAGCTACAGGTAGTACTGGAGACCTTGCCCAAGTGATGTAACTGTGGGAGAGCTGGAGATCTGACCAGTGAAGCTACTACCCAGGTTAGAATCCAGGACTTTAAGTTGGATCACCCCAATATCTACCCCATCTATGAACTGTTGGAGCATATCAAGGGACTAGTCGTACAGATCCAAAGCTACAGGACATCCATATGCAGGGCAACAACAGGATGTCCAAGAGGAATACTAATGAAGGACCAGTATTGATAGTATCTTGGAAGCCAGAGTCATCAATCCAGACCAATAATTGATTGCAATGAACATTTGTAAATAAAGTATGTGGATAAAAGCATATACTATGGGACATACAGTAATGTGTAATGCATGACATGTATGACATGTTAAAGTTTTTGTTTGATTTTGATTTTTTGGGTTTTTCTACTTGTGTGTATCATTTTATTTGTTTGGTTTTCTGTGTTTTGTTTTGATTTTATTTCTTTTTTATTATTGTTTGCAGAGGAGATTGCAAGGGTGGAGGATAGGTTATGAAAGGATGGGAGATGAGGGGGAATGGGGTGTGCAATGTGAAATTCACAAAGAATCTATGAAAAGTTTTTTAAAAAGGAGTTAAATAAGATAAGGTTTAAAAAATCTTTCAGTGACACATGAAAAACATGAAAGAAATGAGAAGTCTATGTGTCTAATGCCCTGTGGGTTAACTGGTACTGAGTTA
This sequence comes from Apodemus sylvaticus, assembly GCF_947179515.1. NCBI lineage: Eukaryota > Metazoa > Chordata > Mammalia > Rodentia > Muridae > Apodemus > Apodemus sylvaticus. The sequence continues at coordinate 30,884,164 of NC_067483.1, forward strand.
TATTTTTTGAGGACTTGAGAGCAGAACTTAGGAGCCCAGCCTTTTAGGTACTCAAATTTCCATAGCAAAGGCATGGGCCATTTTTCCTTCTTTGAGAGCTTTTGAGCCTGGTTTCTTTGCCTTCCAAGGTCGTACTTACCCTGTCACTTTGACATTTGTTCTCTTTCCTCTGACATGGGGACCTCATTATGTGGATTTGGAGCATCAGTGGGGCGTAAGGTGCTGGCCTCTCAGCCAGAAGTGTTTGAGTTTTAATCATTTCTCATTTAGAGTGAATAGTCAGGCCTTTGAACATTGTGGGACAGACAAAGATACCTTTATTCACCTTTTTTATGCAAAAACATTCAGTGACAATTGAAAATAATGGGTAATTCATAAACTACAGCATGTACTTCATCTTGGATTAGAATGACTAAAGGTCAGTTGTGAAGAATAACACTAATTTAAAAGCTAACATCATTGACAACTTATCTGTCAAACTGTTTTTATGTGATTTACAAAAGTCTCTCTCCTATGATTTATAAGGTCATGAAGAATTTGGAGCTGGCTATGAGTTCAGATGTAGGTGATGTTCTCCAATTGTCAATGTGACAAAACACTGTTCTCTAGATGGTTGAGAGAAGAGGGGAATTTTTTGGCAAGTAGGTCTACTGAAAGATTTTTAGACTACTGAAGCTACGATTTCAAAAGTGATATTGAGGCACTAAAAACCTAGTTTCTCTTTATTTCTCTCTCTGTGTCTATCCTTTATATAGCTGTCACCTACCTACTTATCATGAATCATCCATCTTTTTGTCATTTATCTATCTGCTCTCGTTCTTCCATCTCTATTTCTATACATGTCTTTATCTCTAGTGCCCTACCTGTGTTTACGTTCATATAACAACAACATTAAGTTATACTCCCAGTTCCTCAGAAGACACTTTGGAGGTACTGTATGAGACATCAATGTCCCCTAAAGATAGGCAATATTTTAGGTACTGTTACAGATGGGAGAATGTTCTTCAAAAGCCATGTTCAAAATTTGGTGTTGGTGCTAGTCTGTGGTGGTGTTTGGCTGTGGTGGAAGCCACAAGAAATGAAGGATTGGGACACCAACCCAACCAACCATAAAATCTCCAACCAATAGTTTGTCATGACTGCATGATATTGTCGGACCAGAGCCTAGCAAAATTGTCATCAAAGAGACTTCTTTCAGCAACTGATGGGAGCAAATACTGAATCTCACATTCAAATATTAGGCAGAGCTCAGAACCTGTGGAGGAGGTGACGAAAGGATTGGAGGTACCAGAGAAACCAAGGACACCAGAACGCAGCCCATAGAATCAACTGACTGGGACTCAAGTGGAATCATAGACATGAGGGAGTCTTTAGGGATTTGACTGTTGGGAAACCCTGCTACTAAAGGTGACATTCTATCATGTTTGAGCTTAGAGCAAAAATGGATGGCTTTATGTTCTAGCAAATTTTCCCTTCTCACCGTATCTGGGGAACCTGACCCCCACATTCTCTACCTGAGGAAAGTCAAGTAGTCCTTGGCAAACTTCCACACAAGTACCCAGGATTCCTCTCCATGCAAATGAGGCATTCTCAGTACTTAACTCTAGCCAATAATTTACATTTACCCTGAAAACTACTTCTTACTCTCCAAGGTTCATATATTGCCTTTTTCACCCCAAATAAAATACATGTTCATAAGCTGTTTCACTGAAGATCATTGGAGAAGGCCTTTATCTAAAAGAACTGTAACACTAAAATCCTTGAAGAAGGCCCCTTCTAAACTCAACTCCCAGGGAACTTGGTTCCTGTAGATATCACCCATTCCAGGCTTTGATTCATCCTACTAGCCCAGGGTGCAACAGCATCTGGACATCCTGAGGAAGGAAGCAGTATTTGGAACTACAGTTAGCTCCAAACACACATACTGCATTTGACCTATTTCCCCTGCATATATGTTATGTTTGTGGATCTCAGTGTTCTTGTGGGATTCCTAGCAGTTAGAGTAGGAGCAGTCTCTGACACTTTTGCCTGCCTTTGGGACCTTTTCCCCCCTGCTGGGTTTCATCATGAAACCTTAATGTGAGGCTATGTGCCTGGTTTTATTGTAGCTTATTATGTCATATAGAGTTGATGTCCCTGAAGCCCTCTCTTTTTCTGAGGGGATATGAGGACAGGTGGATCGGGAGCAAAGGGGAGGTAGGTGCTGAGTTGCTAGTGGAGGGAATGGAGGGGAAGCTTCAGTTGGGATGTAATGTAAAAGAGAAGAATAAATAAAAAGAAAAATAATTCAAGTTTATGAAAAAATACTGAGGCCTAGGATTAGGGGATGACTACATGGCAATCACAAGGAGCAGAGATCAGATCCCAAGAACCCACATATATGCTTGAGGTCAGGGGAGTCAATCTGTGACTGCAGCAGACAGTATGGCTAGCAAGAATGATCATATTGTGAGAGACCCTGTATCAATGAATAAAAATAACTATCTCTGGACATCAATATTGGACCTCTACATGAATTTCCATATACATGTATGCCCACAAATACCAAACATTCATACACACATAAATATACCACACACACACACACACACACACACACACACATGAACACACATGAACACACACATCACATATACACATACACACACACAGCACACAAACAAATATAAATGGAAATAAACAAGATGAAAGCTTAGAGGGAGTAGGGCCTATGAGAAGTCTTCTTGTCTGAGTGATGTGTCCTTGAAGGAGACATTGGGATCTTGATCTTTTTCCTCATTGTCACCTCACACCCAGGTGGAGAGCTCAGCTTACTACATGCTCTCCTCGTGATGACCTTCCTAGCCATAGACAGCAAAGTAGCAGGGCAAGTGAATCATGTGTCGAAACTTCTGAAATACAAGTTGATGTATCTCATTTTTAAAAATAATGATGGAAAGCCAAGACAGTCTCCAGAGATGAATAATGCCCTGAAAGTCCATTTTTGTTTAGCAGTGAGAGCAAACAGTAATAATAAGAGAAACAAAGAACACAGTTCTTGATCTTGAGACACCCATGTGGCAAGTCTGTACCTTCTGGGCACATGTTCTTACACTTTGATTCTATGCTTGTGATAGCACAAAGTGATGCTACACTTTGATGGTTTTCAGGTACATCTATATAGAGTCATACAAGGAAAGGCTCTTTGGCTTTTTGAGGTCACAACACCCATGCTTAAATGGATAAGTGGTTCTCCTGAGGTTGAAATGGTGATCTGAATGAAGTACAATTGTTTGGGATAGTAATCACAAAATTTCAGTTCCTGACACATCAGTCATTACTTCCTAGAAATGCCAGGAAGAGGAATTTATTTGGGAGATCAAGTGAAAGCTTAGGTTTTGTTTTTTGTTATTGTTGCTTGGTTTTCGGTTGGTTGGTTTTTGTTATTTTTATTTTGGTTTGGTTCGGTGTTGTTTGGCTTTCCTTTTTGCTTATGTTAAGGAACTTTTTCTCATGCAAATTCATTAAATAAATATACTTTGAGGGGCTACTGTATGCCAGGAATACATTTTTAGAATATCAGCACGCATGGCTAAGTTTCCTTTCTAGAGATGTTGCAGACTTCCAATTCACAAATGATCATAAAACCATGACACAATACTTAATGGGATCAAGCTGACCAAAGGCATCCAGATCCTAACTGTCTAGAATTGTTAAGGAAGTGATGCTTCAACTATGTGTGGAATAATCAATAAAGGAGTAAGGGCTTTAGCATACTAGAAAGGCACGTAGGTAGAAGTATGATAAGTAATGCATATGTAAAGGAAAGAGTATGTCCAGGTCATGAATCCCTGTCTACATTTAGATCTTGACATGGATAGATTTGCGTGGGAGTAATTACTGAAAGGTAAAACTAAATTATAAAGGGAAGAAATAGGAAATAAGAGGGTATAAGTGGTCATCTTGATGTCGTCAAGTCTCCTGGGTTGTGCGTGTGATTCTGGTACACAGACATGTGTCCTGGAGGAGCATCATGGGTTCCTTCTTCGGATTCATAGTCCACAGGACTAAAAACATCTTACAGAGATACCCACACATGAGTGTGTATATATATTAGTACCATTCAAAACAGTTAAGTTATAGAACCAAATAGTTGTCTACCAGCAAAGGAAAAGATGGAAATCGAGTGATGGATTTACACAATTGATGTTTTTAGCTATAAAGGACATTAAAGAAAACTGCCTACAGGATAATAGATAGAAGTGGAGATGACTATATTAAGTCCATCTAAGGAAAACAAATATATTTTTCTTTCATTTGGATGCTCTGAATTTTATGTAAAATCTTGTATGTACATATAATATGAAAGAAGAAGCAAAACTCTCTGGGAAACAGAAAGATCTGATGAGAAGGAAGGATAAGGAAGTGCTGAGTACTGGGTGTGAGCAGGAACACACTCAAAGTTCAGGAAATACTTGTCCAAACACACATGTATAATAGCCAGGGTTCTCTACAATAAATCCTCACCTATGTGAAGGGAGATTTGAAAGATAACTAAATGGATATTCAGTGAAGCATAAAGTGTAAAAAATACTATGTAATAGGACGGAGGAGATGGAGATCTGCTTAAGAGGTGGATATTCTAAACACACCTTCAGAGCTGGATGTGCCAATATGTACCTATCAGCAGTGAAGGAAGGATTGCTAAGGCTGGTTGCTAACCTAGCTAGAGGTTTAGTTATAGACCCTGTCTCAAAAAATTAACTAGAAAGTGTGAGCAGGAAGTCAGTTATCCTCTGGTTTCCAGAAATACATGAGTGTATACACACATACACCCCAAAACAATACACACATATACATGCATAAATAGCATATATATGAACACACAGAGAACATGTAAATACACATATATACCAAATTTGTTATGTAACAAAGGCCAACACCATGGAAAATAATTTAGTTATTCTATAATGATTAAATGTTTCTTGGTGTTTCTTGGATCCTTAAGGATACGTACCTTATTTTCTCATTATTTAAATTCTTGAAGTCTAGCACTTTGCACTGGGAATATAGTGTGGTTTATTTCTTGTTGAGTAAATAAATTCAGTAACTTGTAAAAGACTAACATTTCCTATAGAATGTGATATGAATTATTTCACTGCAATATATTAAACATTCATTTAGATTATAGTTTTAATGCACTTGATATTTCATGATACAAAATAGATACTCTATATATATTAATTGTTAGTTGTATTAGGCCTGCTGTCAAGAGCACACATAAACTCCCCTCTCACATTATCTAAAAGAAAAATCATTAAAACATAAATAAGGATCAGAGGAATCATTTACCAAACATTGATTTCAAAATGTTACAAGTGATGTGAGCCAAAATTGCTGTCAGGTATAAAAGTAAGAAAAAAATTATTTGATTACTTTTAATTAGCTTTTGATCGTTCTTCCCTTGCCTTTTATCCTCTCTGTGATAAAAAAATAATGAGGAAAATGTGAGCCCAGGTATGAAATCAAAATGCAAGTGTTACAAAGATACTGTCTGGAGAGTTTGCCCACATCCCAAGGATGTTTCTGGTCCTTACTGTTACAAAGGGTAGCAGTCGCTTTCCTACAAAATAACCTAAACAAAACAGTATCTAGATTTCTAAGGAGAATAAAACATATGGGGAAATACATTAACACAACACTGTGGAGTATAGAGCAGAAAAAAGCCTGCTAGGGAATCTAAGGGCTGTGTTAATAGTGTAAAATTCCAGGAGTGTACATTTTCTTTTTTTGTTTGTGTTTTTATTTTTTATTAATTATTTTTATACACTCCACATTTTATTCCTCATCCTGCCAACTCCTGTCCACCCTCCAACTGTTCTACCTCCCATACCTCCTTCCCTCCCCCTGTCTCTACTGGAAGGCCCCTATCCAGAACTCCACCTGACCTCTAAACTCCCTGAGTCCTCCAGACTCTTGAGGGTTAGGTGCATCATCTCTGCATGAACACAGACCTGGCAGTCCTCTATCGCATATGTGCTAGGGGCCTCATATCAGCTGGTATATGCTGCCTGTTGGGTGGTCCAGTGTTTGAATGAACCCAGGGGTTCAGATTCAATGAGCCTGCTGGTCCTCTTACAGGGTCGCCCTCAGTTTCATTCAGACTTCCCTAATTCAGCATTAGTAGTCAGTTACTTCTGTCTGTTGGTTGGGTGCAAATATGTGCATCTGACTCTTTCAGCTGCTTGTTGGGTCTTCTGTCGTTTTGTTTGTTTGTTTGCTTTTCGAGACAGGGGTTCTCTGTATAGCCCTGACTGCCCTGGACAGCACTTGGGAGGCAAAGGCAGATGGATTTCTGAGTACGCGGCCAGCTAGGTCTCTTATTGAGGTCTCCATAGCATCTGCAATAGTGTTAGTCCTTGGGACCTCCCTTGCGCTGGACCCCGATTTGGGCCTGTCACTGGGTCGTCTTTCCTTGGACTCCTCTCCATTTCCATCCCTGTAATTCTTTCAGACAGGAACAATTATGGGTCAGAGTTATGGCTGTGGGATGGGGCCCCTCTCCCTCGTTTGAAGCCCTGTCTTCCCGCTGGAAGTATGCTCTAAAGTTCCCTCTCCCTACTCTCAAGCATTTTATCTAAGGCCCCTCCCCTTGAGTCCTGTGAGTCTCTCACCTCCTGTGAGTCTCTGGTGTATTCTGGAGCCACCCCCCCCCCAACCGCTACCACCACCCCAACCTCTTATCTCCTGAGGTTGGGTGTTTCTTTTTTTCTGCTGGTCCCTCAGGGTTTCAGTCCTTTTCCCTCCCCCAATGTCAGATCAGATTCCCCTCTCCCTTGCTTCCCCCTCCCCCACTCCCTGCCACCCTGTCCACTTTTCCTCCCAGGTCTCTCCCTCCGTCTTCACTTGTGATTGCTTTCTTCTCTCTCACAAGTAGGACTGAGATGTCCTCACTTGGGCACTTCAGCTTGTTGACCTTTTTGAGTCCTACACCATCCCTGACCTTAAGTGTTACTTCAGAGGAATAGTGATAAAAACTGTATGGTATTGGTACAGGAACAGACAATGGAGTAGAATCGAAGACCCAGAAATAAAACCACACATTTACAAATATTGATCTTTGGCAAAGAAGCCAAAAATATATAATGGGAGAAAGAAAGCATCTTCAATGAATGGTGCTGGTCTAACTGGCTGTCTGTATGTACAAAAATGAAAATAGACCCATATTTGCCACTTTGCACAAAGCTCAAGCTCAAATGGATCAAGGACCTCTACATAAAACCAGATACACTGAACCTAATGGAAGAAAAAGTAGAAAGGAGCCTTGAACTCATTGGCACGGGGAGAAACTTCCTAAACAACTCCAACGGCTTATGCTCTACAATCAAGAATTGATAAATGGGACCTCATGAAACTGGAAAGCTTCTGTAAGGCAAAGGACGTAGTCAATAAGACAAATTGACAACCTACAAAATGGAGAAAAATCAGGAGTGTACATTTTCAAGAATTCATTTTAAACTTCTTTGAAATTTTATATGGGTAATATATTCACATCATTTCCCTCTCCCTTCTACAACTCCTCCTGTGTCCTTTTCCCATGCTTTCCAAATTGAGTCTTACTCTTTGTTACTGTTGCAAAGGCACACACACACAAATACAATCTGTTGATTCCCTTTAGTGTTTATATATATATATATATATATATATATATATATATATATCACACCAAACGTTTGATACATATGCCAATATATTTATACCATATACACATACATATATAAGTATATATTTAACTAGCTTATATACAGATATATACATATACTTGTATATATATATAGTACCCACATATATATGTATCATTCAATTATTCATATGTATAAGTATACGTACACGTACACGTACATGTACACGTATATGTATATGTATGAATGATTGATACATATATACATATATATGTGTGTACTGTATATACATATACGTATATACATATGTATATGAATGATTCAATAATGTTTTTGTTATTGATCTATGTAGAACTTGGGCATATCAACCAGGTAATGATACTTACCTGTGTTTAATATTTACTTTTGTAGAAATATAGATCTATTGTAGAATTCACTTTAAGCCAAAGAGAAGCAAACATAGCATGGAATTAGAAATTGTCATGAGGCTAAGGGCAGATGCACCACTCAGTCATGTTGAAGTCAATCAACAAACCCTTAGTTGTTTGAGGAAGTGTGTATTGAAAGACTCTAAAGCCAGGACCAGCTAATCCTGGGCTGAATGAGCAACAAGTGTTGACACTGGGGACTTTTCACCAGATCCAGCATTGTGTTTTGAAAGATCCTTAATGAAACGAGGAATATCTCAGATGGTCATATGCTTTCATTGTAATTATCAGGGTCTGAGCCCATATTAAAATGAAGGCAGGGATAATAGCACTCAGCACAGGGATAATAATCCCAGTGTTGGAAGGTAGAGATGGGCAGGACCCACAGTTTTCTGACTGCCTAGGTAAAGTAATTCACAAAGTTTCGGGATAAACAGAGTGTCTCAACAAACAGGTTGCCCAGAATTATGTCAGAGGAATGACAATTAAAGTTTTCCTCTAGTCTCCATGTTTATACCTGTGTGCACCCATGTGTGTACCTGTGAACACATGAACACATATTAAGATAAAGTTGATTTTATAAATTAAAAGCAAATAAACTGTTGGAGTATTTTGTTTTCATTCCTATTGCCGTCAAAAATCAACCCCACGAAAAGAAACTTACAAAGGAAAGAAATTCTAAGCTAAAGAGATGCTTCAGTGGCTAGGAACACTTGTTTTTGTGGAGCACTGAAGTCTAACCATCCTGAGGGGACTGTAGGCCTCTTACGAATAGGGCTTGAGGTAGTAGGCTTGCTGCTTCTATCACATGAATGCACAGCTTCCTCCCACCAGACACTGAGTGTGTGCATGCCTTAGTCTTGGGACTCCAGGCCCTAAAAACTGTAGAACAAATTTCCTTTTAAAAAAAATTTATTGTTTCAACACCACTGTTCTCAGATAGACTCTTATGGCACCATCCATGAGCTAGAGAAGATGACCTTCAATGAATAGACACTTGGCTGTAGACTTATTGAGCATCAAGGTTGTTTCCTTCAAACAGACTCCAGCCCAGTGCCCATCATTCCAAGAGACCACTGCTGAGCCATGCCTTGTGAATTTGCTATCGCTCAGTATCTATTACAGTAACTTCATCTTCAACTCCACAGCAAATTTTTCTTCAACAGATATCCCAGTGGTACCTAGGAGACCCTGTACCTTTCAATATAAAAGTTGTAATATCAAGTCACATTCTATTATTTAGAGCTCCTGAGGCTTCTTTTCCCTCATCCTGTCCACCAGATGCTCTCCCTTACAGGGTCTATAGTTTTCATTAGCACTCACGCTTGCCTACACTGGGTTAGATTTAAGCTCAACACACCCTGGACTATGAACCTCTCCATGGGGAGTTGCTTTACATTTCCTCCACTAAGGCCCCAGGGTTTCATGAATCTCAGACCCACAGCTATAATATATTCTGGATTTTTGCTAGGGTTGAATGAAGCCAGATCCCATTTCTAAGCACAGCAGCAAACAAGAACATAAGCATCTCTTGTAAGGAAATGTTTTCTTTACAAATTCAGAGGTAGACAGTAACCAGACAATAACACTGTCCTTTGTTTGTTGGCAAGGCTCATCAAATTTTGTTTATAAACTTGGCCTATTAGGATCAGAGACATGGCTCATAATTAAATGAACCTTTTTTTGCTGGAACAGAGGACCAGGATTCAGTTCTCAGCACCCACATGTGGCTCACAAGCATCCAAAATTCCAGTTTCTGATGTCCAATGCCTTTTCTGATCTTTGTGGGTCTCAGGCCCACATATGGTACATATACACACACACATGCAGGCAAAACACTCATACCCACAACTCAAAACAAATGAATAAATCTTTTAAAAATTAGTAAATTTAAGCTATCCTTTGAATATTCTGAACCAATTATAACTTCTAATTTTCCCCAGAAATAATGCTATATATTTTGATTCCTCTACATTGGAGGATTACATGACTTTAATACCATTCCTTAGCTCTGATCCCTCTCACAATAATAGTCAAGGTAACTACTCTGATGCTGACTTTATGGAATGCAGCTCATTTCCCACTCATCAGCTTTCCGTTCTTTTAGATGTCATAGCTATTGTCATCATCAGTGTTGTATACTTTTGATTAATTGTAAGTGGTGTAATGGTTCCTTTTAATTTTAAGTCAACACAATGTAGAATTGCATCCCAAGAGAGACTCAGTACGGAGATGTTTATACCAGGTTGACCTGCATTTCTATAGGGGATGCTCTCATTTTGTTAAATGATACAAGAAGCCCCAATACCAGTGGCCAGCATATTTTCTAGGCAGTGGATCCTGGACCCTATATGAAGAGAGTAAAGCAGCTGCTAATGGACACATGCACATTCGTTTTCTGCCCTTGGCTATGACTGTGACTAAGGGCTTTAAGTTCCTGCCTTGTCAGTAATGCAGTGATGCACTTTAACCTGACATTGTAATCCAGATAAAACTGTTCTCCCTCAGAGTTTCTTTTGTTAGGGAGTTTTATCATAACTACAGAAATGAAATCAGGACAGTGTGTATACATAAAGTCTTTTTCCTTGTTGCCTGAACCAATTTTCTGTAGTCTTCATTGTTCCCAACATTGATTTTCCATTTAACTTTGTATATTTTCATTATTTAAATCACCGTTTTGGGCCAACTTTGAGCCTCATCTTCAAATAAAAAGATAGGATATAAATATAGTGTTCACATTTGGGGAATAGCAAAGCAACCCTTTATCTATTCAACATCCTGAGCACAAAAGAGGCAATATTTGGGTTTAGTAAAGTATTCTGGTGATTGTTCTGTTGTAGACTTTCAGATTGTCTTTTGCAATTGATAAATTATTGCTGTTATATACATACTCACAGTTCACATACTTCATCTCTGATCTGATTCCTATAACCTTCCTCTGATTTCCTTTTTAAAAATGAACGGTAAATGTACCATAATTTCTGTATCCATTCCTCTATTGAAGTGCACCTGGGTTCTTTCCAGCTTCTGGCTATTATAAACAAGGCTGCTATAAACATAGTGGAGGATGTGTCCTTGTTATATGTTGGAGCATCTTTTGGGTATATGCCCAGGAGTGGTATAGCTGAGTCCTCAGTAATACTATGTCCAATTTTCTGAGGAACTGCCAGACTGATTTTCAGAGTGGTTGTACCAGTTTTCAATTCCACTAACAGTGAAGGAGTGTCCCTCTTTCCCCACATCCTGGCCTGAGTTTTTGATCTTTCCCATTCTAACTGGTGTAGGGTGGAATCTGAGTGTTGTTTTGATTTTCATTTCCCTGATGACTAAGGATGTTGAATAGTTCTTTAGGTGTTTGTCAGCCATTCCAATTTCCTCAGCTGAGAATTCTCTGTTTAGCTCTGTTCCCCACTTTTAATACAGTTATTTGATTCTCTGGTGTCTACCTTCTTGAGTTCTTTGTATATATTGGATATTAGCCCTCTATCAAATATAGGATTGCTAAAGAACTTTTCCCAGTCTGTTGGTTGCAATTTTGTGATATTGACAGTGTCCTTTGCCTTATGGAAGCTTTGCAATTTTATGAGGACCCATTTGTCAATTCTTGATGTTAGAGCATAAGCCATTGGTGTTCTGTTCAGAAACCTTTCCCCTATGCCTATGTATTGGAGATTTTCCCCACTTCTCTTCTATTAGATTCAATGTATCTGGTTTTACATGGAGGTCCTTGATCCAATGGATTTGAGCTTTGTACAGGGAAATAAGAATGGATCAGTTTGCTGATTTGTCCTTTTGATGGTGTCCTTTGCCGTACAGAAACTTTGTAATTTTATGAGGTCCCATTTGTCAATTCTTGATCTTAGAGCATACGCTATTAGTGTTCTGTTCAGAAACTTTCTCCCTGTACCGATGTCCTCAAGGGTCTTCCCCAGTTTCTTTTCTATTAGCATCAGAGTGTCTGGCTTTATGTGGAGGTCCTTGATCCATTTGGATTTGAGATTAGTACAAGGAGACAAGGATGAATCAATTCGCATTCTTCTGCATGCTGACCTCCAGTTGAACCAGCACCATTTGTTGAAAAGGCTATCTTTTTTCTATTGGATGTTTTCAGCTCTTTTGTCGAGGATCAAGTGGCTATAGGTGTGTGGGTTCATTTCTGGATCTTCAATCCTGTTCCATTGATCCTCCTGCCTGTCACTGTACCAATACCATGCAGTTTTTAACACTATTGCTCTGTAGTATTGCTTGAGGTCAGGGATACTGATTCCCCCAGAATTTCTTTTGTTGCTGAGAATAGTTTTAGCTATCCTGGGTTTTTTGTTATTCCAGATGAATTTGTTAATTGCTCTTTCTAACTCTGTGAAGAATTGAGTTGGAATTTTGATGGGTATTGCACTGAATCTGTATATTGCTTTTGGCAAAATGGCCATTTTAACTATATTGATCCTGCCGATCCATGAGCATGGGAGGTTTGCCCATTTTTTGAGGCCTTCTTCCATTTCCTTCTTCAGAGTCTTGAAGTTCTTGTCATAAAGATCTTTCACATGTTTGGTAAGAGTCACCCCAAGATATTTTATACTGTTTGTGGCTATTGTGAAGGGGGTCATTTCCCTAATTTCTTTCTCAGCCTGTTTATCCTTTGAGTATAGGAAGGCCACTGATTTGCTTGTGTTGATTTTATAACCTGCCACTTTGCTGAAGTAGTTTATCAGCTGTAGGAGTTCTCTGGAAAAGATCTTCACCAATCCTACATCAGATAGAAGGCTAATATCCAATATATATAAAGAACTCAAGAAGTTAGACTCTAGAAAACCAAACAACCCTATTAAAAAATGGGGTACAGAGTTAAACAAAGAATTCTCACCTGAAGAACTTCGGATGGCAGAGAAGCATCTTAAAAAATGCTCAACTTCATTAGTCATTAGGGAAATGCAAATCAAAACAACCCTGAGATTTCACCTTACACCAGTCAGAATGGCTAAGGTTAAAAATTCAGGAGACAGCAGGTGTTGGAGAGGATGTGGAGAAAGAGGAACACTCCTTCACTGCTGGTGGGCTTGCAAATTGGTACAACCACTTTGGCAATCAGTCTGGTGGTTCCTCTGAAAACTGGGCACCTCACTTCCAGAAGATCCTGCTATACCACTCCTGGGCATATACCCAGAGGATTCCCCACCATGTAATAAGGATACATGCTCTACTATGTTCATAGCAGCCCTATTTATAATTGCCAGATGCTGGAAAGAACCCAGGTATCCCTCAACAGAAGAGTGGATGCAAAAAATGTGGTATATCTACACAATGGAGTACTATTCAGCCATTAGAAACAATGAATTCATGAAATTCTTAGGCAAATGGATGGAGCTAGAAAACATCATACTAAGTGAGGTAACCCAGACTCAAAAGGTGACTCATGGTATGCACTCACTAATAAGTAGATATTAACCTAGAAAACTGGAATACCCAAAACATAATCCATACATCAAATGAGGTACAAGAAGAAAGGAGGAGTGGCCCCTTGTTCTGGAAAGACTCAGTGAAGCAGTATAGGGCAAAACCAGGACGAGAAAGTGGAAAGGGGTGGATGGGAGGACAGGGGGAGAGAAGGGGGCTTATGGAACTTTCGGGGAGTGGGGGGCTAGAAAGGGGCAAATCATTTGAAATGTAAATAAAAAATATATCGAATAAAAAAAAAGAATGGATCAATTTGCATTCTTCTACATGTTGACCTCAATTTGAACCATCACCATGTCTTGAAAATGCTTTGTTTTTTCCATTGGATAGTTTTAGCTCCTTTGTCAAAGATCAAGTGACCATAGTTGTGTGGGTTCATTTTTAGGTCTTCACTTGCATTCCACTGATCTACCTGCTTGTCACTATACCAACACCATGCAGTTTTTAACACAATTTCTCTTTAGTACAGCTTGAAGACAGGGATAATGAATCCACCAGAAGTATTTTTTATTGTTGAGAAGAGTTTTCACTATCCTGGGTTTTTTGTTATTCCGAATGAATTTGAGAATTGCTCTTTCTAAGTCCATGAAGAACTATTCAGCCATTAAAAATGATAAATTCATGAAATTCATAGGCAAATGGATGAGACTAGAAAATATCATCCTGAGTGAGGTAACCCAATCACAAAAGAACACACATGGTATGCACTCACTGACAAGTAGATGTTAGCCCAAAAGCTCCGAATACCTAAGATACAATTTACAGACCACATGAAGCTCAAGAAGAAGGAAGGCCAAATTGTGGGTGTTTCAGTCCTTCTTAGAAAGGGGAGTAAACTACTCACTGGAACAAATATGGAGACAAATTGCAGAGCAGAAAATGAAGGAAAGGCCATCAAGATTCTGTCACACCTGGAGATTTATCCAAGACACAGTCACCAAACTCCAACTCTATTGTGGATGCT